>NC_133334.1:253864142-254062199 GCF_042186555.1 Aquarana catesbeiana
ATTAACTAATAGCCGTGATCTCTAACAGTTTAATGTAATGTGTCTCCAGTCTGACTGTCTCCTGAAGCATGTCCACAGTCTCTTTAAAGAAGAAGTCCAGCCTGAGCGTGTTTGGCTGGGCTTCTCCTATGGGTCACGGGAGTGCAATTCATCCTAAACTACTGTGACCCGTTTTCAGCAGAGCAGTCTGAAGTCCGCTCTCTGCTGACGTCACACATATCAGTCCAGGCACCGTGTCATCCTTACTCTGGGAGTCTGGATCCGCAAGGTGCCAGGACTGATGCCCATCTCAGTTTGTCAGCAAGCCGATGAGAGCCTGAGCGGCCGCTCCCTGCCCCTCCACAGCTCAGCGCTCCAGTGAACGTGGCGGAGCAAAGCAGGAGAGCCGCTGATTTACAGTCAGCAGCTTTCTGCTTGGGGAGCCAAGAGAACTCAGCCATCGGCGATGGTCGATCGCTCAGTTCTCAGTGCAGAGACGCCGGGGGACAGGTGCAGCATCCACCTAGGTAAGTATAATGGGGAGAAAAAAAGTGCAAACCCATACTTCCCTTTTAAGCATGCCCCATGTCCCCTGCAACTTTTTGACATGCCTGCAGTCTCTAACCATCTCTTGTGGCATGTCTGCAGTCTCTAACCATCTCTTGTGGCATGTCTGTAGTCTCTGACCAACTATTGTAGCATTCCCAAAGTCTCTGGCCATCTCCTGTAGTATGTCTGTAGTCCAGCCTTTTTCAATCCTTTTTACCCCAGAGGAACCCTTAAAATAATTTTAAGGTCTCAGGGAACCCCTGGTAAGATCAGTCTATCAAGGGTGATTGGGCAAATGCCCCTTACATTGAGAGAAATGTATTGTATACGAGGACAGGGTGTTAAATCATCTCTTGCCCTTGGCAGTATCATCCCTACCATAATGTACAAAAAGAGAGAGACATCGAACCTGGGATTTTAATTATACCTCTAAAGATATGATACAGACACAAAATAAAGCTCTAAAATATTAACACATTTTATTTGGACATATCCATTAAAAGCCAGCTTAAAACCAAATGTACAAATTAGCCATCCGAAGTTACTATATATATGGCCTTGATATCAACCTGTGGAGGTCAACGTGTTTCGACCTGGAATCACAGGTCCTGATGAAATGGGGTTCCCGCAAAACTGGTCGACCCTCATAGGCTGATCTCAAGGCCATATATACAGTACCTTCGGATGGCTAATTTGTACATTTTGGTTTTAAGCAGTCTTTTAATGGCTACAGTGGGGAAAATAATAAGTTTGCCCGCTTACAAAGAAATGAAGGGTCTTTATTTTTTTATCATAATGAATGAATGAATGATTTGTAAAGCGCTGCAATTGCGAACTGAATCGCCTCAAGGCGCTTGATGTATTCTCTGTAGCCAGCTTCTACATAGATGTATTTCAAATTATAGAGACAGAATATCAACCAAAAATCCAGAAAAAGCAAATGATACAAATGTTGTTTTGCTTACTGAGCTGCAACTCAATTTTTATAAGTATGTGATCCCCAAGAAAAACATGACTTAGTACTTGGTGGAGAAACCCTTGTTGGCAAGCACAGAGGTAAGATGTTTCTTGTAGTTGGTTACCAGGCTTTCACACATCTCAGGAGGGATTTTGGTCCACTCTTCTTTACAGATCCTCTTCTCTAAATCCTTAAAGTGATTGTAAAGTCCAATAAAAAAATAAATAAAAAAAATAACAAACATGTTCTACTCACCACCTCTGTGCAGTTGGTTTTGCACAGGGCAGCCTCGAGCCTCCTCTTCACGGGTCCCACTTGGCCCCTTCCTCCTGTTAAGTGCCCCCACAGCAAGCAGCTTGCCATGGGGGCACCTGAACTGAGTCACAGCTCCCTGTGTCCATTCAGACATGGAGCTGCAGTTCGGCCCCGCCCTCTCTCTCTCCCAATTGGCTAACTGACTTTGACAGCTGTGGGAGCCAATGGCGTCGCTGCTGTGTCTCAGCCAATCAGGGGGGAGAGTCAGGGACGGTGAACAGAGAGGGGACTCGGGTAAGTATTAGGGAATGCTGGGGAGGCTGCTGCACACAGAAGGCTTTTTATCTTAATGCATAGAATGCATTAAGATAAAAAACCTTCTGCCTTTACAACTCCTTTTAAGGTTTCTTGGCTGTCGCTTGGCAACTCGAAGCTTCAGCTCCCTCCATAAATTTTCTATAGGATTAATGTCTGGGGACTAGCTAGGCCACTCCATGACCTTAATGTACTTCTTTTTGAGCCACTCCTTTGTTGCCTTGGCTGTATGTTTTGGGTCATTGTCATGCTGGAAGACCCATCTTCAGTGTTCTGGCTGAGGGAAGAAGGTTCTCATCCAATATTTTACAATACATGGACCCGTCAATTGCCCCCTCAATGCGGCAAAGTCAACCTGTACCCTTAGCAGGCAAACAGCCTCAAAGCATAATGATTCCACCTCCGTGCTTGACTGTAGGGATGGGGTTCTTGGGGTGATAGTCAGTATTTTTCTTCCTCCAAACACGGAAAAACGAGTTAATGCCAAAGAGCTCAATTTTGTCTCATCTGACCACAGCACTTTCTCCCAATCCTTCTCTGAATCATTTAGATGTTCATTGGCAAACTTCAGACGGGCCTGTACATGTGCCTTCTTGAGGAGATGGACTTTGCAGGCGCTGCAGGATTTCCATCCATGGCGGCGTTTTGTGTTGCCAATGGTTGGTTTGGTGACTGGTCCCAACTGCTTTGAGATGATTCACAAGCCCCTCCCGTGTAGTTCTGGGCTGATCCTTCACTTTTCTCTTGATCATCTTTACCATATGAGGCGAAATCTTGCATTGAGCTCCAGACCGAGGGCGATTGATGGTTATTTTGTATTACATTTACGAATAATCGCTCCACCAGTTGTCTCCTTCTCACCAAGCTTCTTGCTGATGTTCTTGTAGCCCATTCCAGCCTTGTGCAGGTCTACAATCTTGTCCCTGACATCCTTTGACAGCTCTTTGGTCTTTCCCATATTGGTGAGGTTTGAATGGAAGAAAGAGATTCTGTGGACAGGTGTCTTTCATACACATAATGAGTTGCCTTAAGGAGCACCGTCTTAAATTGACAGGACTAATCTGTGTACCACATGAGCACATACTGCAGCCAGTCTATGGGAGCCAAAATTATTATTGGTTGGTAGGGGTTTAAATACTTATTTTACTCAATCAACTGCAACTCAATTTATAACATTTGTATCGTGTTTTTTTCTGGATTTTTGGTTGATAGTCTGTCTCTGTCATTTAAAATACACCTATGATAAAAATGATAGACCCTTCATTTCTTTGTAAGTGGGCAAACTTGCAGAATCTGCAGGGGATCAAATCATTATTTTCCCCGCTTTATATCCAAATAAAGTTTTGATATTTTAGAACTTGATTTTGTGTGTATCATACCTTTGGAGATGTAATTAAAGTCCCAGGTTTGATGTATTTCTATTTTTGCCCCTTACATTGGTGGTGGTAAGTGTGAAGAACTCCCTTACAGGGGTGGTCAGAATTGCATCCTTGCAGTCATGCTGCTGGCTCTGCCAAGTGGTGTTGGACCTGGAACTATCCAGGCACCCTCTGATGGGAGGCTCAGTTAACCAAAGCTGAAGGAACCCCTCTCTTTCCCTGCATGAAATCCTGGCTGAAAATGGCTGCTGTAGTCTCTGACCATCTCCTGTGGTATGTCTGTAGTCTTTGACGATCTCCCAAAGCATCACATTCACTAAATAATATGTGCAGCACTTTGGAGAAGTCAGGGACCACCATGAGGACTGGCTCTTCTTCATAGTGGCCAGATTCTCCCTTGAAATATATGTAATGTGCAGCACAGACCGTTTATCTCCTCAGTGGTGACGAGACATGGTCACATATACTGTAAGTGTGATGATGTATCTGGGAAAATGTTTGTCACTCAGATTTCTGTTTTGATCTTCACAGGTCCAAATCTACAATCCAGCTTTCTTTAAATACATCCATGACAGCTGGACAAAACATAAAGGCCGCTACCCATCCACCGGCATGTTGGTCCTTTTCTTTGCCCTTCATGTCTGCGATGAGGTGAGTTAATGGATCCCAACTGGTGAAGTCTGGACACTCGGTAAAGTCCCAGCAACTTCATCAGTGTTGCTACTTTATATCTAATCATCTGTGGCGGCCTGTCCATTAGGGGTGCTGTCCCCCCCTATCCATGCGTCAGCCCCCTAATCTACATACAGGGCGTCGGACGCATGAATTCCAATGAGGGTTTTTTGTTGTTGGTTTTTTTTTTTTTTTAAGCATGCGAATAGAGCTGAGGCTCTAATAGGCTTCAAAAAAGGGTGTGCTGCACCCTGAGCCCACCCAGTTTTGTGACCGTAGCGAATTAGGTCCATTCCGTCTTTAGTGACAGCTTGGAATCTGCCAGGGGTGCTGACATCACATCCATCATGGTGGCACCCAATTGCAGTGTTGGGGCTTTTGTATGTCTACCCAAGGCAGGATTTTACAGGTAAATAACATGAATATTGTATGTTAAATGCACAAATATTCTTATCAGAAGACTTTTTGTTAAAATATTGGTCTGGTGACAGGGGCTCTTTAATTCTGACGTCACATGACCACCTCCGGCTTATCACTGATGTGCGTGGCCTGAGCAGAGAGCTGTATGAAGTTCCAGCAGTCCTTCTGCCCCTCTTATTACTGTGGAAAAAACACAAGTGGAGAGGCGCCTCTGGGTGCAGTCGTTTTTTATAAAATCAGTTTAATAAACAACATAAGGTCTGCTCACATGTAGTATAAGAATAAAAAGCGTGGTATCAGATAGTCATGATGATGTTCCCGAGTCCTGTGACATGATCCGTGACACAGCACAGATCATGTCACAGGACTCAGGAACGTCATCATCTGATACCACGCTTTTTATTCTTATACTACATGTGAGTAGACCTTATGTTGTTTATTAAACTGATTTTATAAAAAAATGACTGCACCCAGAGGCGCCTCTCCACTTGTGTTTTTTGCAGCTCCTAGGAATATGGTTTCTTCCCCAATTTGATGGCAGCCCTGTGTGCTTCCTTTTTGGATGTTTTTTTTTTCCCCTCTCCCAATACTACTACAAAGACTGATCTGCCTGTGTATGCTATATGGACTATATTGTCACCCTCAGTTCTATTTAGAACATCCATTATTAGCAGATTTGCATTGGGACTTATATGATTTCTGTTTTGTTATGCCTATACTTGTTCTTATTGCTGTGGGCAGGGGATGGTGGCTGACTGAAGCTACCCCTTTGCTTTCAGAAGCGGGGTGAAAAGATCTGTACTGTGCATCAGTATGGCTTCCCATAGTCCTACTGCTGTCACTACTCCTGTGAGCTTTTTAGTAGAAGGAACTTGTGACACCCCCGTCCCTACAATACACGCTGCGCCAAGGGCAGCCGTCCCTTCTGCCCACCCCCTTTTCCGGCCTTTTTAAGTAATATCATGAATTTAAACGAATATGAATTTACTGTCGGCCATTATTGGCACCTTTAGCGCAAGAAAAAAAAATTATATATATATTATAATTATATATATATATATATATATATATATATATATATATATATATATATATATATATATATATATATATATATATATATAAATGTTTGGGGGTTCCAAGTAATTTTCTATCAAAAAAATACTGATTTTAACATTTTAACTTGTAAGCAAAAGTGTCAGGAAAGGGCCTGGTCTTAAAGTGAACAGGTTCATTGCATAAATGTAAGAATTGCTCCATGGGGTGTGTACAGTGGGGAGAGCGGAACGGGTTAAGGGTTGATATGTAGTTATTGGTTCCTTTTTTGGAGGTTTTTATATTCCGATGTTTTGTTCCCCTCTTTCCCAGGTGAATGTTTATGGTTTTGGTGCGGACAATCGTGGTAACTGGCATCACTACTGGGAAAACAACCGCTACGCAGGTGAATTCCGCAAAACCGGGGTACACGACGCAGACTCTGAGGCGCTGCTGATCGACACTTTGGCCCGGGAAGGGAAAATCAAAGTGTATCGTAGTACATGAGGCCCCATCTGGGCCACACACACACACTTCTACCAGCCCACATGACTGACAAGATACCCGGGGCGGCGCGCCTCTCAGGAATACTTCACCAACCAGGATCGCAGCAAGCTGCCATTTTGTTACCGTGGCCACCCGAGGATTTGCTGTCTGCGGTTGTTATGCCACTGTGTATGATTTTCTTTCTTAGATGCCAAATTCTGGATCACCATGAGATGTGTTGGTGTCATCAGAGGCACTTTTTATTTTCCTGCCATTATTCTGTCTTTACGTTTTTTTTTTTTGTTTTTCAAACTGGAAGATTAGGTACATCTCTTTCAAACCAATCCTGTGCACTGATGTGGGAGAGCTAATACATCTCAGCCAGCTGGCCTCAGTCTTCATTAAGCTAACTGTCGTGCACAAATTACAGAAATCCTAGTAACTATGAGCTCTGCAGGCTGGATTTTTCCACATTTGTAATTTGCAGGACCTGTATTGTACATAATCCACCCAACAAGGGGCGCCCCGGGTTCCCAGGGCAGTTAACAGGGGTTTTTATTTTGTTCACTATATTGACAATCTGTTGGAGGGTATCTAGCTGAGCTTGTACAATCCTCATTACTGCATCAGCCAATCATTTTTGTAGGCCTTAGGATTTGATGCTCCGTGTCTGCTTCTTGGCGTTGACTGACCGGGGATTTATCTGGAGAGGACCCTGACTTTAAGGGCAGCTCCGCCTCCAAAGAACCGTGAGAGGTGACCATTTGTTACGACTAAGCCCTACGTTAGGGTGAAGCGGTCACTCCAAGAGGAATAAAGATAGTCTTGGCGGTGATGAGACCCATTTGCGGTAGAGGTGGAGCTGTCCATGAGTGGGCCTGGTCACCCGTGGAAGATTCCAGTAAGCATGATGGTCAACCTGGGAATGGAGCCGCCATGTTAGTTTGTATAGTTTAACGGCAGCTCATTCATTTTTGAACATTGAAAGTTCATTGTCTAAACTCTATAGGAAGGGTTTGGTTCTGTAAAAAGATTCCTGGGACCCCTTGGGGCCCCACAGTGTTATACCGCATCTGTATTTTGAGTCAGAAGAAATGTTTTCTTGTTTTTTTGTTTTATATTGAACAGTGTTAATTCCCCAAGGCCAACGAGAACGAGGAGCCTCTATAGTGTCACAGGAGAGGGCGGAGGGTTGGAAGGGATCCCATGGGGAGAAAACTATAACTGGACTTGTGCTTATTGGTGCTGAACAGAATGGGCTCCTGGGCCGGACCCCATTTCACACACCAGTGTTTGTTTTTATGTAAAATGCTCCCAACATCCAGAACATGTGCCGGAGGTCGTACAATGCTGTTCAATTGTGTGATCCTTCTCCTGCTGTCCGACCTTGTCAGAGATGTGGCCAATGTTTGCTATGCTCTCCTAATGCAGACCTAGGGAACTGAGGCAGCAGTATAAAGATTTTCTCTTTTTTTTTTTTTTTTTTTTTATTATTATAACCTAGTAAGAGAAGCCTGTACATAAATGGTAGATAGACAACCCCATCCCCACCTGGGGGCCGCCTTTTACCTTGTCTTAGAGTGAAAGGATGAGTGTGCAAAGCCATAGGGATCAATCCAGATATATTTTATTTGTCCCAATAAAAGGATCTCGTAGAGCAGTGCTTCTCAGCCTCCTCACGGGCCATGTTTTGGGACCTTCCCTTAGATAAAATAGCTCTTATCAATACCATGTTATTGACATTGATTTAAAGCAGCTATGCAAAGTAAAGGAAAACCTGGCCCGTTGAGGAGTACTTGAGGACTGAGGTTGAGAACCACTGTTGTAGTGGGTTGACACCTAGTGATTTGCACACATCTTTCTTCATCAGGGCTACAAAGTGGCTTGGTTTTCTTTCTCGACAATTGAGGGACACAAAACGTCCTTACCATCAAGTTCTACTGACACTTCAGGAGGATTGGACGCTAACCTAAACAAAATTGTTGGCCAGCCCAGGATAACCCTTTCTCTATTCAGAATGCCTCGTGTTTGCTTGTTTCCTCAACTCTGCTAGGAACCTAACCAATTTTTAGCTTCTCTAGATGAACAGAGGTTACTGTCTGTGTTGACAAATCCTTTTTCATTTGGACTCCTTGTTACTCTGATCATTATGGGATCAGGTGAGTTGAGGTTTAGGGCTTTCTCTATTTCAATTTTATTTTTTTTTTGTTCTCGGGCCCCCTTGCCTTCCTCTGGTTCTTGTTTTTTGTTTCACCCCTATGGTTGGATTAGGTTGACCACTTTTTCCCACTTGTGGTCTGTTTCAGCATTTCTCTCCCATTTTGACATGTTCCTTACTAGTTATGGGGAGTCATGTCTGATGTTGGATATTTTCTCCTGGTCTTCTTATGTTCCTCTTGCCAGGTCGGGGATTCAGCCTCACTAAATGCCAGCTTTGAGTGGTGATCCTTCAGGTAGTTCTTGAGCTGCAGGCATGCCCCAGTTCTTGTTTCATGTTGGGCCATTTAGCGTTTGTTTGCTGTTGCCCACCCCTAGGTTGGACTAGCTTTGAACATACCTATGGAGAAGGCTTTCTGTGTCCCTCAATGAATAAGACAGAAAATTGCATTTTTTTGTACTCACTGTAATTTCCTTTTCTTGGAGTCTATTAGAATACCAGCTTCAGGTGTAAGGGCTTTCAGACAGCTCTTTGAACTGCAGGCAGTTTCTTAGTTGTGTGTTTTTTTTTTTTTTTTGTGGGACAGTTAGTACTTTGTTACTGTTGCCCACCTCTCGGATGGACTACTTTTGATCTTTTAGACATTCCCAACAGTCACTGAATTCCTGTGTCCCTCGAACACTAAAGAAAAAATGTTTGTACGTGCTGTAGATACAGCTTTGCTACAAAATGGAGACATGCATTTTTTTATTTTTTTGCTTGCCAATGTTCAGTCCTCCGTTAAGCGACAGTATGACCCAGTAGTGAAGACATCCGTCTCCCTTAATGATCTCCAAGAAGAAGATATCTGGCAAGTTTGAAAATCGTATTTTCTTGTTGACTATGGACAGGTGATCACTCAAGAGATCTAATTCTTTGTGGTCCAAGGTTAGGCGTTAGATAACTTACTGAGCAAGATCCTAACCACAGTTCACAAAGAATTAGAACTTGGGGTAATCATCTGTCCATATTTTACTTGCACAATCAAACCAAGTCACATTGCAGCCCTGAAGAAGGGGAATGTGCATACAACCCCTGAAATGTGTTGGATACCAACTCTTGATGGGACTTTTTTTTTATTGACAGAAATATAAATGTATCGCTGGACCAATCCATACAGCTTGGTGCTTACATCCTTTCTTGCTATACAAGCCAATTTTGGCAGGGACTCTGGTGGGACCCCACAAGGCAGGAGAGAGCTGTCACACTCCAGCAATCGGAACCACCTCAGAGCCTGGAGTCAAGCACATCCCTATCCTATTCACAGAATTTACCTTACCATTCTGGCATGCTGTAAAGTCTATTTAGGGCCTTAGTGCCAGTAAGACAGTTGCCCTCTTAAATGTTGGTGCTATCCATGGTGACCTGTGAGTCCCTGATGTTGGGTGAGGACTGGACTCCAAGGGCCGAGCTGCCATCTATGTACCTACTTCTCTTGCTTGATTACACTCATTGAGGAAGAACTCCACTTGTTGCTGGTGAGTCAGCAGCCCATGCAATATAAAGAGCCCACGCTGAACAAAAACCCAGAGGAGACTCCAAAACACTCTGCCTGTAACTGAATTCTGAGCCGTCACTTGGAATTACCAGCAGTAAAATGGTACAAATGTTTTTCCTGTTGGTAAATATATAGAAGCTACATCATAACTGAATTATATATATATAATAATATAATGAAGGTTTTATATTTAGGGGGGTGGAATATCTTCCTACACACAGCAGACTTCCTGTCTGGGAGTCCCACTGAAAAAATGCCAATTGTTACTTGTCTGCCACATATTTAACCCAAAATGCCCGATTACAGAGAACTGCTGACTATATGGAAGAATGAACAAGCCAACGATCAAATATTGGCTAATTAAGGTACTGGTAACTGTTTTATATGAATTTGAGTACGGTTTTCTAGAAGCCAACTCCACCATTTTGAAGACTTTAGTGATGGGGGGGAGGTTGTGGCTCCACCACTAACAGAAGGCCATAGTGAATGCAATTCTTTTACTGGGCCCACAGCAGAAATGACACATGATGGGTAATCCTTCTTGAGTAGGTGATACCATTATTTTCCTTTTTATATTGCAGCAGCTGAGGAACTGGGAATATCCTCCAGAAATATTCAAAGCCAGCATGTAAGAGACCATGCAAAATGGAAGCATGAGTTATTGGTGGAGTTGGCTTTTAAACTACATTGGAGCCCCTTTAGGGAAACCATGCCTGGAATCCCTTTTGGCTGCTGAGAACAATGGGCTTTTCCACCAGTTTTGTATATTCTGTCCCGGGATAGGTCCATACCATGCGGTCAGATGACAGATCTGTCAATGAGTGGATGGTCACAGTGGCATTGAATTCTCAGTGATAAAACTTGTTACATTGTATAAAATATGACTTCTGTGATTGGCCGTGACATCACACAGCATCCTCCTGCTGTCCTATCAGTATTATTATTTGTGCACTTTCTATGATTGTCATTTGTGCTGCCCCCGTGTGGCGGGTGAACGGCGCTCTTTGAAGTAATAAACAATGAAAGCCTTGTCATCCGTCTCATATTTTTTTTTCCTTTCATTCTTCTGTGCAATAAGATGGCATTTTACATTGTGATACAATGTATAGATCTAGATAATTGTATAACTCTTGTGGGAAGATAATATGAAGACTGTTTTCAATCACTTCTTATACAGGATTTATATAGCGCCAACAGTTTCCGCAGCGCTTTACAACATGAGGGCAGACCGCTATGGTTACAATAAAATTCAAAAACCTTATACTATCAGTATTTGTATTTTGAGTTTTATTTTTTTTTAGAGTCAAATATGTTTTTATTAAGTTTTACAAGGTAAAACAATGCCAAACATAATACATTAGTACGTTCAATACATCAGTAACATGAAAAAAACAGTCTGCCTAGTTAGCATACTTTGAATATAGGCCGGTACAATATAGATACATAAGTGTATGCTAGTTCGGCTTGATTTCTATGCAGTAAATTGTAAAATATCCATTTTATGACACAACCAAAAATCACTTGTTTTAAGGCCTTGTTACATGAATCAAGAAAGAGAAGAAGAGGATAGAGAGGGAGTGAATCGAGAGGAGAGAATAGGTAGGGGTGAGGAGGGTCGAGGCAGACGAGCAGGCCCTATTGCAGCACATTGGAGGGTCTGGTCAGAGTCCGATTAATTAGGTGGCGTTAGTAAGGTTTTTAGGGCATCTGAAGTGGAATAATCAATCCAGATAAGCCATAGGGTTTTGAATTTATCATATGTATCCAGGACTATCATCTCTTCCATTCGCATAATATTGTTGACTGTAGAGACCCATGCGGACAAAGGTGGCGTAGTAGTGATTTTCCAAAAGAGGGGTATAAGTTGTCTAGTTGCCAAAAGAAAAAAATCGAAGTAGGGTACGTTTTTGCAAGGGTATGGAGCCCGGAAGCATGGACATGCTACTTTTGGCGTGGGTACCGTTGGCCTATCATAAAGGCTACTATATATGGCAAAGACCTGGGACCAAAGGGGCTGTATGGCATTGCAGTCCCACCATATATGGAGATAGCTTCCATCTATTTCTCCACATCTCCAACAAGAGGTAGGGGTGGATGGAAAAATTCTATGGAGTGATTGGGGGTTCCTGTACCACCTAGCCAAAAGTTCTTCTCTTGTGTGTTACAAGAGATGGAGGATTTGTGCATGAAGTGGAATGACTTTTGCCAGTCAACTAGCGAAAGGTCCCTTCCCAGATGCGTAGCCCACCTCCTCGTGTAAGGTGGAAGTTGATCATGGGTCAGTGAGTGTAGTAGTTTGTAAATAGTGGAGAGTAAATGTTTAGGGGTTTCCGAGAGGGAGCACAGCTGCTCGTAGCCAGTCAGGGGTCTATGTATGTGGCAGGAGGAAAACGGGTCAGAGCAAAAAGTGGACCTACGTAGGGCTGTAAGCCAGTTACCGCGATCTCCTGGTAGAGCGGGTGTACCCTCAGTTGGATGTATGAATGAGTTTGCTGTAGGCCAGGTGGCCCGTAAATATGGGCCCACTGTGTTTGATCCCATGCTCCGGGGGAGATGAGTTTTATTTTTTTAAATAGTTTTTGTATACAGTGTCTTGAAAAAGTAGTCATACCCCTTGAAAATGTCCACATTTTGTCATATTACAATTGAATACTATTACATGGATCCAATTGCCTTCAGAAATCACCTAATTAGTAAATAGTCCACCTGTGTGTAAATTAATCTAAGTATGAATGCAGCTGTTCTGTGAAGCCCTCAGAGGTTTGTTAGAGAACCTTGGTGAACAAACGTCATCATGAAGGCCAAGTAACACACCAGACAGGTCAGGGATAAAGTTGTGTAGAAGTTTTAATGCAGGGTTAGGTTATTAAAAAAAAAATCCCAAGCTTTGAACATCTCATGGAGCACTGTTCAATCCATCATCTAAAAATGGAAAGAGTATGGCACAACTGCAAACCTACCAAGACAGGGCCGTCCACCTAAACTGTCAGGACGGGGAAGGAGAGCATTAATCAGAGAAGCAGCAAAGAGGCCCATAGTAACTCTGGAGGAGCTGCAAAGATCCACAGCTCAGGTGGGAGAATCTGTCCACAGGACAACTATTAGTCGTGTACTCCACAAATCTGACCTTTATGGAAGAGTGGCAAGAAAAAAGCCATTGTTGAAAGAAAGCCATAAGAAGTCCTGTTTGCAGTGTGCGAGGAGCAATGTGGGGGACACAGCAAACATGTGGAAGAAGGTGCACCAGTCATTTTAGACCAGGATTTGAACTTTTTAGCTTAAAAGCAAAACTATGTGTGGTGGAAAGCTAACCCTGTACATTACCCTGAACACACCATCCCCACCGTGAAACATGGTGGTGACAGAATCATGTTGTGGGGATGCTTTTCTTCAGCAGGGACAGGGAAGCCGGTCATAATTGATGGGAAGATGGATAGGGCCAAATACAGGGCAATCTTAGAAGAAAACCTGCTGAATCTGCAGAAGACTTGAGACTGGGGTGGAGGTTCACCTTCCAGCAGGACAATGACCCTAAACATACAGCCAGAGCTGCAATGGAATGGTTTAGGTCAAAGCATATTCATGTGTTAGAATGGCCCAGTCAAAGTCCAGACCTAAATCCAATTGAGAATCTGTGGCAAGACTTGAAAATTGCTGTCCACAGACGCTCTCCATCCAATCTGACAGAGCTTGAGCTATTTTGCAAAGAATGGGTAGAAATGTCACTCTCTAGATGTGCAAAGCTGGTAGAGACATCCCCAAAAAGACCTGAAGCTGTAATTGCAGATAAAGGTGGTTCTACAACGTATTGAGTCAGGGGGGTGCCATACAAATGCATGCCACACTTTTCACATATTTATTTGTAAAAAATGTTGAAAACCATTTATCATTTTCCTTCCACTTCACAATTATCTGTCACTTTGTGTTGGTCTATCACATAAAATCCCAATAAAATACATTTACGTTTTTGGTTGTAACATAACAAAATGTGGAACATTTCAAGGGGTATGAATACTTTCTCAAGGCACTGAATAATTTGACTTTTTAACCAGGTTCTGCTTTAGTAATTGCAACAGTATTGTGTTCATTTTAGCCGATTTATTTCAAGTAGCTGTGACATTCTCAAGAGATCTGGTGGGTGGAATTCTGAGTCTTGATTTGTAGATCTCTTGGGATGGGGCCGGAGCAGGTCTCGTTGCGCAGACAGATAATGGCAGTAGTCAAGTGAGCATCTCTTATGGGTGAAATACAAGGATGTAGCTCATCAAGTGTAAGCTCTTTGCACGAAGCCATACTGCTTGGGGTCTTGAAGGTGAGAAGGATCTCTTCAGCTGTGCTTGTGCAACAACAAGTCTCAGCATATCCAGTTAGCAGCCAAGAATAGGTCTTATGCCAGGAGTGTGGAACAGTGACTGGGTCTCTTGGGGCAGGAGGAGGAGTGGTGTGACATGACAGCGGAGATGAGACAGCTGCAGCCCAGATCATCGCATGGTGGCAGAGGAGACGATGGGCAGCATGGTAGGTAAATGGCACCTGGTCATTGGTGTTCTCTGTACCATGGTGAGCCATGCCACTATGTCACCCCAGACAACCCTCAAGCATGCCAGGACTGGCCAGGGTAAGTGACCACAACTGATGTACATTTCACTTATTCTGGGGAGTCGGGGTTGAGGAACCTGCTGTGTGTAACACTGCATATCATCCTAGAGAATTTAGGCTTTTTTCTGAATATTTTTTTTTAATATTGTCTTTATTCGTTCATTTATCATTTTGCTCCAATAGCAAGTACATTATATCCAATTTGCCTGCTTGTGAACTGGAGATGCTCTATATGGCCAAACGTCTGTGGACCTCTAGTCCTTTTCCACCACCCCTATATGAACTTATTGGATATTCTACTCCAAAACCATGGCCATTAAAGGGTTTTTAAACCCTCTTTTATTTTTTTTAAATAACAAACATATGATCCTTACCTCCACTGTGCAGTTCGTTTTGCACAGTGTGGTCCCGATCACCATCTTTTGGGGTCCCCCGGCGGCTCTCACGGCTCCTCCTCGCATCAGTAAACCCCCTGGGAGAAGCAATCTCCTGAGGGGGTAACCTTGCGGGCGCGCTCCCGAGTCCAGCATTTGTGTCTATAGACACAGAATGCTGGACTCAGGCCCCGGCCCCCCACGTCATTGGATTTGATTGACAGCAGTGGGAGCCAATGGCTGCGCTGCTATCAATCTATCCAATCAAGAGCCAAGAACCCTGGGCAGAGGGGAGGAGCGCATCCCCGCCGAGGGAACGAAGGGCTCAGGTAAGTAGCTGGGGGGGCAGTCACTGTCAGAAGTTTTTTCACCTTAATGCATAGGATGCATTAAGCTGAAAAAAAGAGGGTTTACAACCCCTTTAACCACTTGCCTACTGACCACTTTTACCCCCTTCCTGCCTGGGCCAATTTTCAGCTTTCAGTGCTGTCACACTTTGACAATTGCGCGGTTATGCAACACTGTACATAGATTACATTTTTGTATTTTTTTTTTCACACAAATAAAGCTTTCTTTTGGTGGTATTTAATCATCCCTGGGTTTTTTATTTTTTGTTAGTTTGTTTTTGTCATTTGTGACGAAATGTGTAAGGAGGAGCAACGTGCTGACGTCACTGCGTTCGAGCAGGTCCCGGAGTGACAGGCTGCAACTTTGAGCCGGCCGGCTTGTTTTTATGCCAGATACTACTTGCATACTTGTAAGTGTACTATATTTTTAAACCAATACATGCCACAAAGATTTTATGCTATGGAGGCTTCTATTTTTCTTTGGGCATGATTGTACAGGAAACCCAATCGGGGCAGTGGAGGTTCTTGAAGTGAGATTTTCCCTGGATGCACCAATGGCCCTGGCTGGGTATAGAGCCGAAAGTGAGTGTGACCTCCCGTAATAGGAGATCATAGGGAGTCGCTAAGCGGCCATTCTATAAGAGGTGGAAGTCACTTTTCTGAATATCGCTCACTTCTTAGTGCACTTTCTTTTATTATCATTGTGGGATCAACTTGAATATCACTTCACTGGATAGACTCAAATAATAAATGGTGAAAATGTAGTAATTATGTGTTTAGCGCAACTTATTTTTGAATGCTTGTAGCCATCTTTTGGCTATAGAGTGAGCGGGAAATGGTTAAAATAGTTTCCCCCTCCACCTGTGGCAATTATTGGACTTGCCCTCTCTGTGGCTATAACATCCTCCACTCTTCTGGGAAGTCTTTCCACAAAATTTTGGAGGGCGTCTGTGGTCATTTGTGCCCATTTTTGAGGCCAGGTTCTGATGTTGGTGAGCCAGGTCTTCTCATCCACCAGTAGCCCAATTCATCCCGAAGGTGCTCAGTAGGGTTGAGGTCAATGTGCTCTGTTTTCTAGGCTCTCATTAGTTGTATTTTGAAATGTATGTTGTTTACAGAGTTCACTAGCTCAAACTGAATTAACACAGGTAAATTAGAGCACCATTTTGTCCCCTTTTTACTGTATAGCTCCATCAAAGGTTTGTGTACCCCTGACATCACACCTGTATGAGCTTGTTGGACTTTACATTCTAAAACTATGGTCATTAAAACGGTGTTGTCAATCCTCCCCGTCCCCTCTTGTGGCTATAACCTACTCCACTCTTCTGGGAAGACATTCCACAAGATTTTGGAGGGTGTCTGTGGGAATCTGTGAGGTCAGGTACTGCTGTTGAATAAAAAGACCTGGCTTACCATCAATGTTCCAATTTATCCCAAAGGTATTTGGGCTGAAGTGCAGGGTGCATGAGTGACTCCTTCAGTGGAGACACCTGAACTCCATCATCGAAGGGGAAAAGTGTCCTCATATTTCTGGCCATATAGTAGGGTGTCCTCCAGTTTTTGCCAATATAGTAAACCTGTTCTGGGCCATTGCAAGAAGATTGCTTTGTTAGAACACAGAATAAAGTGTCCCCCTGCAGTATGTATGGAATTGCTTCCTAACCTTACCACACACGTTCTGGTCTATAGTTTGAGGATCCTGTTGGGGCCCATGTACTGTTCAGGTAGAATAGTGTTGGATTGAAGTTCTGGAGAGCTCAGGTATGGGTGCCATTATTTTATTATTTTTTTTTTTTTAATTGGTGGACACCTGTGACAGGCCTTGGCAGGCTCCTCCTGAGCGGCCATTACACCTTCATGTTGGAGGAGAGAACTGGCTTGGCCAATCTGTGGTTTTTGTATTTTCTACTATCACTGGCCAATTTGTGAGCTAGAAGAATCTAAGTATGAAGATTGGGACTCCCCTCACTGGTTTCTCCCAAACTGGTCTGGACTGGTCAGGGTTGTGGTTGGAGCTTTGTTAATTTGTACATATTATTGTGTATTTGATAATCTAGGACATGGCTCCTAAAATAGCAGCAGTCAGTAAAGCGTACCGTCCAATTACCACCCTGAGAAAATCTGTGTATGCACCCATAACATGAGCTGCCTCCCTCTACTCCAGTTTTGTCTACATCAGATCCCAAATGCCTTGGCCCCCTTCTTAAAGTGGACATGTCATTGAATGGATATACAGTACCTTTAAAAAGTATTCATACCCCTTGAAATTTTCCACATTTGGTCATGTTCCATAAAGGCCAGATTTGTGGAGAGCACAACTAATAGTTGTCCTGTGGACAGATTCTTCCACCTGAGCTGTGGATCTCTGCAGCTCCTCCAGAGTTACCATGGACCTCTTGGCTCTTCTCTGATTTATGCTTTAAACTTCTCCACAACTTTATCCCCGACCTGTCTGGTGTGTTCCTTGGCCTTTGTGATGTGGTTTGTTCACTAAGGTTCTCTAACAAACCTTGGAGGGCTTCACAGACCAGCTGTATTTATACTGAGATTAAATTACACACAGGTGGACTCTATTTACTAATTAGGTGACACACTAGGTGGGAACTCCTTTCTGGCTCTCAGAAGAAGGCCAATATGGACCCCACTACTAGGATCATCATGCGGTTCACAAACCAACATGAATCTATTAAATCCATCCTCAACAAACACTGGCATCTTTTGCACTCCGATAATAATCTACGCCCATACTTACCTGCCCGACCGGCAATCACCTACCGGCGTACCAGTTCCCTGCGTGACCATTTGGTCCGCAGTGAGTTTACTGGTGAAACACACGGGGACCCCTGTAAGAGGTTTGGAACTTTCACATGTGGAGGATGCTCCACATGTAGATTCATGAATACACAACAACATGTGACCCTCCCCAATGGACATCCATATAGACCACGCCATTTTGCTAACTGCAAAACAGAGGGCGTGATATATCTTTTAGTTTGCCAGTGCCTCCAATTCTATGTAGGTAAGACTAAACAAAAATTTTCATTGCGAGCCTCACGGCATATTTCTGCCATGAGGAAAGCGAATCCTGAACTTCCACTGGGGAGACATGTGGCGAATGTGCACCACGGTACCTTTCCCAACATCTATTTTCTAATCCTGGACAGAGTGCATCCGAGTCCGAGGGGTGGTGATTGGAACAAGGCCTTGCTGCAACGGGAGGCTCGTTGGATCGCAGACCTTGCCGCCACCTCACCCCCTGGTCTCAACGATCATTTGAGTTTTAGACCCTTTCTAGAAGGTTTCTCCTCTGGGGTTTGCGAGAAAGATCTATAAAATACTGAGATTGTCATGTCTATCCTTATTGCCCTCATGTATGTTTTTCCTTTTTGAATTTTGCTCAATTTTGTTTTTATTTTCTCTTCCCCCCCCCCCCCCTCTCCCTTTCCCCCCCCCCCCTCTTTCTTTTGTCACGCATAGGCATGCCATGATTTGAGACACACTGTCGATCACTTTTGGGCTACATCTGTCAGCCGCAGCTCTGGCCCCCTCTTGTCCCGCCCGGCGCACGTGGGCCCCCCTGGAACCTTATGTCCTTCGGGGGGCCTACCTATGGGTACCCGGAACATACTCGCGGTACGCCTGGCAGTTCTTTTTCTGCCAGACCATGCCCGCTATTTATGGTTCCCTTTTCTGCGTCGGTGGGCGGTCTCTGCATGACCCCCCCCCACGGCCCCACGTGGGGGGGTGCCGTGCAGTCCCCGCCCAGGGTCCCTCTGCCCCTGCGATGTCCATGTGACGACCTTGGTGAACATTCCCCATTATATCTTTTTGTCTATACACCAACTGCACACCTCCCCTTCAGGGGTGGTTTGCATTGTTTTGCCAGGCACACATTTATGCAGGTGCACCGGTGAAGTGGCTGGTTACCTTTGTTCGGGCCCCCCCCCCATTTTTTAAATTAGAGATGTCCTGTGTTTCTGTGCATCTCTCCGCTCCAGCGGTTTTGCTGGAGTGGTACTGCTTCCTGGGCAGCCCCCTTTGGATAGCAGCGGGGAATGATGTGATCCTGAGTTGTGTCTGCTTATTGCCATGGTTTCCCTTTCTCAGCGTCTGTTGACGCTGTGGGATTCCCCTGGCATCTACAATTGATCGGAGTTGCGGTATGATTGGCCGAATCCCACGCCAATCATTGCCGCAGCCACTCCCCTCTCCTCCTCCTACACTACGTTGCCACGGGTTCTCCCTTTCAGCGTCTGTCGACGCTGTAGGATTCCCCTGGCACCTGTGACTAATAGGAGCGGCGTTATGATTGGCGGGTTCCCACGCCAATCATCGCCGCACCCACTTCCTCCTTCTCCTCTTATACCCCACCCCCTTACGCCCGTGCCGGTGTCATTGTCTGACACGGCGGCGGCGATGTAAGGCGGCCAGCAACCACCATACTTAGGTAAGGCTTCTCCTGCACTAGCCTCCAGGATCACCTTCATTTTATCTTACTCTCTTCACACGAATACGCCCTTCTATGTGCCTGCCATGAGACACCATGACTACACACACTGGCCTGCATTATACTCAACCACCACTTTCTCTACTCCTTTTCAGATTTCCCTAGATGAGGTCTTTACTCACCATTGCAACTGTAGCTGAGTTAGCGCTTTTAGTACACTTGCTTATCTTACTTGCTACTGGATATATTTTCTACATACCAATATTGGGGTAAGTTATGTATGCTGAGATTATTTTCTGAACTGTTTTTTGTGAATATCCGCATACCGTGCAATTTGCATGCTTCTTAAAATATATGGTCATATTGCTGCTCCGACGCATGTCATTATGCGTCTTCTGCAGATATACATCCATTTACCTTATAAGCCCCCTTTCCTTAACATCTCAGCACATAAGGCCTCCTCTCCTCTTTTTTTGTATTTTCAGATAATCCCCTCTTCTCCCTCCCCTCTCTTCTTGATCCTCTGGTCGCTGGGACCTTTGAGGTAGCGTTGTCCCCCTTTTGTGGTGATACACTGGGACCAGTGTGGAGAAGGTGGGGCCAGAGACACGCCTGTTTCCCTATTTGGTTTTCTGGCGTTTGATGCGTAGCTGCCCCTGAGAGTGTCTCCGACGGTTGGTCTCCTCTCCTGTTCATGCTTGGGTGTGTAGGTTTGTTTTTTTTTTTTTTTTTTCCCCCTTCCTGGAATGATGTTAAGTGCAGTAAACATGTTCAATACAATTGTATCTAATTATGATATTTCATGTTTTACTAGTGTAAAGTCTGCTTACCATTTTGCCCCTGATGAAGGGACTTCAACAGTCCCGAAACGCGTAGGCCCAGGTAGAAGACTATATGAATACACCGTTTGTTCATTCACCAGCAGAACATTGTTTTTACTGTCAAATTGATTTACATGTTTGTATTTGGATAAACTCTTGTTAATATGTATAATTTTATATAATTGTAATAATAAAACCCGTTTTTTATTTATATTCTTATTTCTGTTGCCTTCAAAGTCCCACCACTCTTTGAGGGGTCTTTTTCTTTTCTCGTATGCTAGGGATGGTGGCAACTCTTGTGACACTGTTGGATGGTACCCTTTTCCTCTTTCTGAAGGCAGTTGGTTCCACTAGATTTTAGTTAGGGGTATCAGAATAAAGGGGGCTGAATACAAATGCACACCACACTTTTTTAGATATTTATTGGTAAAAAATTGTGAAAATCATTTTATCATTTTCCTTCCACTTCACAATTATGTGCCACTTTGTGTTGGTCTATCACATAAAATCCCAATAAAATACATTTTACATTTTTGGTTGTAACATGACAAAATATGAAAAATTTCAAGGGGTATGAATACTTTTTGAAGGCACTGTATATCATCTTTTTTCTCCGTTTATAAGTGCAGTACGCTGAGTAATGTCATTGTAACCCTTCCAGGTATTACCTCTCACAGAGATCACGGTACTCACTCTGAAAATGTATTCATCTCCTTTTCTCTTCAGAAGGACAGCGCCATCTTGCTTCAGGTATCATGCAGGGTCGCTGTCTACTTTCTAGACTGAGATTCTGTCTCAGAACTGACACAATCACGTAAATCCCGGTGTCTGTGGAGTTCTTGGTTGTGTTCACAAATGTCTGAGACAGAGCAGCCCCTGATGCATCTTCTCATCATGTGACTTGCTACAAAGTTACAATTTGTATTCTGATCACTGTGGGGAGGGGAGACAAAGGAACTGCTTCCTCCAACAGACTGATGATATCATTTCAGCTGAGGAAAAGACTGACGCTCCAGCATTACTTTTAAAAGATAAAAGTTGGAGCTTTTCCAAAAAATGATATTGGGACTTTGCAAGAAATTACTCATACAGGCTTGTGAAAATACAGACAGGTCCACTTGACATTGCTATTCATTTATACATGCAAGGCTAAAAATACTGGGGCATTATTTTTGGTGGATTAATATTGTTTTTTGGGATGAGAGTTCACATCTGAGTGTAGGTATGGAGCAGCTGGGCAGCCTCTCTGGGTCCAACATTTCAATATGTGGCACTGGCACAGCCTCTCTGAGCCCTCACATCTGGGTATAGGTTTGTAACTCTGGCATGGCCCCTCTGAGCCCCCATATCTTGTAGGCAAGTGGCACTGACATGGATTCTCTGAGCCCCCTCTTCTGGGTGTGCAGGTGACTCTGCCACGGTCTGAACCCCATATCTGGTGTAGGTATGTGGCACTGCTGCAGCCCCTCTGAGCCGCCACATCTGCATGTAGGTATGTGGCTCTGGCACAGCCTCTCTGGGCCTCCATATGCGGGTGGGGGGTGGGGGGTAAATGGTACTAGCATGACCTCTCTGTGTCCAGCTACATAACAGTGGCATGGATTCTCTGAGCCCCCATATCTGGCTGTAGGTGGGTGGCACTGGCATGGCCTCTCTGATTCCCACTTCTGAATGTAGGTATAGAACACTGGCATGGATTCTCTGAGCTCCCACATCTGGGTTTAGGTGAAGATTGCTGTCCTGTATTCTCTGCGCCATCGCCGTTGTTGTTGAGTGCCACTGGCATGGCCTCTCTGTGCCCCCCACATGGCACAGCCCCCTCAGCTGAGTGTAGGTATGTGGCTCTGGCGCAGCATCTCTGAGCCTTACCATGTGGGGGTAGGTAACTGGTACTGGCACAACGTCTCTAAGCCCCCACATCTGGGTTTAGGTGCATAGAACTGGCCTGTATTTTCTGCGCCCCCATATCTACATATAGGTAGGTGGCACTGGCATGGCCTCTCTGAGCCCCAATAGAGTGCAGGTATGTAGCACAAGCACAGCCTCCGCAGCCACATCTGGATGTAGGTATATGGCACTGGCATGGACTCTCTGTGTTTTGCAGGTGTTGGGGAGAGGGAAATCTTTGCGTTGGTCTCTCTACATAACAAGCTCCGTGGCCGCGTGAATCCTCCAGCTGCCAACATGAGAAGGATGGTAAGTGGTGATGGGGACCAGAGGTGGATTGCAGCTGCTCTGTGACACTCCACATTCCTGGCTGAACTCTGATGGGAAACTATTTCACTTTCCTCTCTGAGGGACCATAAAAGCCATTGCACATCTGTCCCTCTGCTGCACTGTAGAGGAGCCAGTCTGGACCCCAGGGATGAGCGATCAGGCCCACACAACTCTGGGAAGGACAGGAGAGAACACCAGAGCTTAAACTATTTTGTATAGCTACATTTTTTTTTTTTTTTTTTTGTAAAGAGTTTGATAGGGTTAGATCTTATGTCTGGTTTTTATCGCTATCTGTGTCCCCACTATGTCCCCTCTATTGTCCTGGTGTCACAGGGACATCAAGTTTTGGGAAATCCAAAATCATTACAGGTGTTGCCAGAACAGGAAGTGAAGGGAAAACTTCCAACGGGGACACCTATTCCAGTGGCAATTAAGAATAAATCTGAAAGTGAAAATATGAAGATCCCCAATGGAACACAGAAAGCAAAACATAAACTGACATCCCAAATTTGGAAAAAAAATGTTTTGGCTATACATTCAGGTTAATCATAAAAACTGCTGCAATTCAACAGTTGAACATATAAATACCTACTAAATGGCTCCAGTTTACACTATTTCAAAGGTGCTTACAGTTGAGACTTATAATAAGCTTGTCTATAGGGGGCAAAGTTTAAAATGTAGGTTTAATACCACTTAAGTGTCATTCCCTGCTAGATTTTTAACATTGTACATATTACAGAGAATGCAGAAAAAAGATTTAAACTCAAAAACATCCTAATTAACACGTGGCCACACCCCTTTAGCACCTCAAGTTTTATGTATAAAAGTCTCTTTGAAGCTCCAGTAATCACAATGGTTCAGCCACAAAGTAAGACCTTACTACAGTAAATCATTCATAATAGCTTTTGCATTGTGATGTAATACAAGTCACTTACTGCATCCAGATATGTGACGTCATTTTAATGTTCCGCTGTCAGGTGGCGTCTCATCTCAGAGTAATAAACGAGAAGTATTAGTGATGTCACCGTTTTCTCTCTGCTTTGTTAGATGTGGAGTGAGGATCTGCGCTCTCAGGCCCAGACTGTGGCCTCCCATTGCCGATTCACACCTCCGGATGATCGACAGGTTGGGTGGAATGCACAGAGTGTCCCAGCAAAGACGATCTCCTTACTAGATGTGATTCACCTCTGGTACCGCCAAGGAGAAGATTTTGACTTTGAGAGAGCGCAGTGCGCCCCTAACCGGACCTGCCACCATTACACCCAGGTGAGGGGATGGTATATATACTGTATATACAACATATGGACACATGACCATTACCCATACATGGGCTTGTGGGAAATCCCATTCAAAAACCACGGCCATTATTATGGAGTTGCCAAACACCCCCGCCCCCCACGGCGGCCATCAATATGGAGTTTCCCCTCTCATTGCCATTAATATGGAGCTTACCTTCCCCCCCCCCCCCCCATGTACATTCATTTGGAAACAGAAAGTGGACATGTTTGAACTTACCCTTCAAAAACCTTGGCCATGGCCAAAACCAGTTGTCCCTCTTTCTCCTCCCCTATGGACATTATTACAGAGACAGAAAGTGGGCTTGTTGGAATCCCATTACAAAGCCATAGCCAATATTATGTTGTTGAACCTGCCCCCTCCCCCATGGGCATTAATATGTAGTTGCCCCTTTCTGATCCCCATGTACATTAATATAAAATTGCTCCTCCCTCATAGACATTGATTTGTGGTTTCCTTATCCCCCTCTCCACCATGTACATTAACATGGAGTTGCCCCTTACCCCCCCTTTCTTCTATGGAAATTAATATAAAATTGCCCTCCACCCCCTACGTGGCCAGTATAATGTTGCCCCCATGTGGCTATAACCTTTTCCACCCTTCTGGGAAGGCTTTCCACATGATTTTGTAGGGTGTTTGTGGGAATTTGTGAGGTCAGGTATGGATGCTGGATGAGAAAACCTGGCTCACAACTGGGGTTCCATTTCATCCCAAAGGTGTTCAGTAGGGTTTTGTCCTCTTTGTCCTGCAGATGGTATGGGCCACATCGTGGGAGCTGGGCTGCGCTATAAGTAGATGCCCCTCAGAGCAAGGTGACACTGACATGATGGTGTGTGCATATTCCCCGGGGTAAGGTCATGTGACGTCTCTTCCCCTATAGAACCATCACCATAACTCACAAAGACAACACTACTACTCAGTAATTATAGCTGCATGTACCAGACAGTTGTGCCTGAACTTTGTACACATTCCTTTTACCCTGCACCTGTTGGCCTTGCACTACTATCCACCAACTACATCACTCCCATCGGACACCCTCTTTTACCCGTATTACTCTCTTCTGTTCTTCTGTCTGCAATCCTAAAGCAAAACACTGCAGTGCACTAACATGTCTTGTGGCTGAGCTATTATACACACTTTCCTGCATCATATCTCAACACAGCAGTGGTTATTAGAAGCTGCACGGTTACATATGAGATCTGTTCACATCTCTGCCTTTTCCTATCACAGCAGACAGTGTCCTCCATGTGTGTCCGTGTCTAAGAAACTCCAGATATTCCATTCTAACCCCCCCCCCCTTTCCAGGGGTAACTGGGACATCGGAGGACAGATTATTAGCCCCTACCAGTCCGGCCCCTGGTGCAGTTTCTGTACAGCCACCTGGTCAGGATGTTTCAAGACCTGGGAGCAGCGTGGAGGCCTCTGTGGTAAGGATCGCCGAGGGGAAGGGGGGGAGGCTAAGTAAAAATAACGATTGTTGAAAAACTCTGCATTCCTAAATAAGGCCCAATATCCAACATAGGGATCAAATATACCACATAAAGTTCAAATGACCTATATAATGACCCAGTACTATTCATAAAGTCCCAATGTGCTACATAAGGGCTGTTATTATAAGAACCCAATATCGTTCATTACAGCAGAATAATGTACCTATCCTGACATCCTAAATAAGAACCCAATCTCCTACCAATCGGGCCAAATATTCTAAATAAGGACCCAATTATCTTGCATAATGGTCCAATATCCTACATAAAGGCCAATGTCCTAAACAAGGACACAATTTCTTACATGAAAGCCAAATGTCCTACATAAGGGCCCAATATGCTAAATGAGAGCCCAATATCCTACAAAAGAGCCAATATCCTTGATGAGAGCCCTATTTTCTACATAAGGGCCAATACCTTAAAAAGGATCCAATATCCTACATAAGAGCCAAACATCCCAAATAAGGGTTAAATATCCTTAATAAGAACCCAATATCCTACGTAAGAGCCAAATATGCTTCATGAGTGGTGTAACAGGCCTCCACCCTCAACAGGACTATGTCCACCGTAAATGCTTTCTCTGTCTGGTACCACACAATCCAAGACCCTTTAGCCCACCCAGTCACTAGCCTTAACTAGGTGTAGGGTGAAAACCATCATACTCTTTATTGAAACACATGTACAAACAGATATACAACTCAGGGGACAATCACCCCTCCCTTTGGAATTCAGAGTGGGGTAAACTGTCCAATCAGCAAGGAGAGCTGTTGGAGGAATCCCCCCCCATCCACAGAGACATACACCCATAATATACTTTTCTTCCAAGGCAGACAGACACAATAGAACAATGGAATACAACCACAGTCCAACAGCATGAGCATATACACAACATTCCAGTATGACTGCACAGCAAGTCTGACTAGCACAGATCAGACTGGAGTTCTCGGGCACCCTACCCAAAGTGACTCCCGTCACAAGTGGTAATATCCTAAATAAGCACCAAATATCCAACATAAGGCCTCAATATCATACAAAAGGGCCAGTATCCTAAATTAAAACAGAACTTTCGAAATAAGAATCCAATATTGTACACAAGAGTCAAATATCCCAAATAAGGACTCATTATCTTGCATAACGGCCCTATATTCTATATGTTGGCCCAATATCCTACATAATGGGCAAAATCCTAAATAAGTATCCAATATCCTACATAAAGATTCCATCCATATCCTTTATAAGAACCTTATATCCTATACACGGGCCAATATCCTAAATAAGGACACATATCCTACATAAGAGCCAAATATCAAAAATAAGGGCCCAAATATGCTACATACGTGCCAGTATCCTAAATAAGAGCCCGATACCCTAAATAAAGACCAAATATCTAACATAAGAACCCAATATTCTAAATTAGAATTAAATATCCTAAATAAGTATTCAGTATCCTACATAGAAACCCGATATCCTACAAGAGGGTGCAATATTCCACAGAAATGCCCAATATCCTAAATAATGATCCAATATCATAAACAAGGTTCCACTATCCCTCAGGTGCTCACTTGTTATTGTATATTTGTTTTTGAGTTCTTCAATGCTCTGCTCCTGAGTCTGTCTCCATAGCCAAGTCAGTGACTCTCAGTCTACCCCTCAGAGGTTCCGCGGAATCCCTGCCGGATCAGCTGTAGGAACTATGGCCGCCTAAACACCACCAACTGCCAGTGTCACTGTGCTCCAGGGTACACCGGCCGCTACTGCCAAAGTGAGTGAGATACTGGGAAGTAAAGGATCTCAGGGAAAATTTGTGCAAAGGATGGGACGCACCCACATCATGTCATCAGAACACATTTCAGTGTTTACGCTAGAAAACTTTTGGGGGTGACATAATATACAAAGGGTGGAAATCTCACAGCTTCAATGAAAGCTTAAAGTGTATCTGAAGCCAAAATACGGAACGGCTATAACTTCTCTCAGGCTTTTTTTGGCTGTCTGAGAAAGTTGTTTCTTCCCTATCTGTCTCAGGAAAGAAATCCCCCACTTAGATAGTTGTCACCCAAACAAGTAACCCCATTAGGAGATTTCCCCTCAATTCCTGTTCTGGTGACAACTCAAAACTCTACTTCTGTCCCAGTGACACCAGGACAAACAGAGAGGGTAAGTCTATCCAGCGGGGACACAGGCAGAGGCTCCAACCCCTAATCACTCTATCCAATGGAAAAGTAAAAAAATGATAATTTTGCCTTGGGATACATTTTAACAAAGGGCTTCCTGGCTGTTTAGTAATTATTGAAATGTCAGAATCTAGGAAATCACAAGTGTAGGATTTGTAGACTAATGATACTTGTGTGTCTCTGGCAGTGCGGTGCGGGTCACGCTGCGTACACGGTCGGTTTAGAGAAGATGAATGTTCCTGCGTGTGCAGAGCTGGATACGGAGGAGAAGAATGTACAGGTAACACATGACATGTATGACCTGCACCATGTGAGTCAGTGAGATCCTAAACTGGACAGATGACAGTAACTGGCAGTCCCTGGCACAGTAAAAAGGCCACTGATTTCTGGTTATAAGCCATACACATATACAAAGGGCCCTGATCATCACAACGACCCAACTACTACTCCTAGATTGTAAGCTCTAACAGCCAGGGCTCTGATTCCCCCCTGTATTGAATTGTAATTGTACTGTCTGCCCTCATGATGTAAAGTGCTGTGTAAACTGTCTGCGCTATATAAATCCTGTATAATATTAATAAAATATAATAACTACTTGCTGTATTATAAACCTGAACTGCATGACATTTACTTTGTTCTGTGCACCATGTACCATAAACAATTGTATTTTTATATTAAAAAACTCTTTTCCTCCTCTGTTACATCTGAGTGTTGCTGATCTGGTGCAAACTCTTTGCAACCACTTCCTGTCTATACTCACTCCATCAATGGCATTTCTCAGGTTTCCTGAGAAACCTGAGAAACAACAGTGACCCATGCCTGTGCAATGTGTGATGAAATGGCCACTTGCTGTTTCCATTGGAAGTCTGGGTGACAACACTGGAAATGGAGATGGGACAGAACGTTGTCACCCTACAGTAGGGCAAAAAAAGTATTTAGTCAGCCACCAATTGTGCAAGTTCTCCCACTTAAAAAGATGAGAGAGGCCTGTAATTGTCATCATAGGTATACCTCAACTATGAGAGACAACATTTGGAAACAAATCCAGACAATCACATTGTCTGATTTTTGAAAGAATTTATTTGCAAATTATGGTGGAAAATAAGTATTTGGTCAATATCAAAAGTTCATCTCAATACTTTGTTATATATCCTTTGTTGGCAATGACAGAGGTCAAACGTTTTCTATAAGTGTTCACAAGATTGTCACACACTGTTGCTGGTATGTTGGCCCATTCCTCCATGCAGATCTCCTCTAGAGCAGTGATGTTTTGGGGCTGTCGCTGGGCAACACGGACTTTCAACTCCCTCCAAAGGTTTTCTATGGGGTTGAGATCTGGAGACTGGCTAGGCCACTCCAGGACCTTGAAATGCTTCTTACGAAGCCACTCTTTTGTTGCCCGGGCGGTGTGTTTGGGATCATTGTCATGCTGAAAGACCCAGCCACGTTTCATCTTCAATGCCCTTGCTGATGGGAGGAGGTTTGCACTCAAAATCTCATGATACATGGCCCCATTCTTTCTTTCATGTACACGGATCAGTCATCCTGTTCCCTTTGCAAAGAAACAGCCCCAAAGCATGATGTTGCCACCCCCATGCTTCACAGTAGGTATGGTGTTCTTTGGTTGCAACTCAGCATTCTCTCTCCTCCAAACACAACGAGTTGTGTTTCTACCAAACAGTTCTACTATGGTTTCATCTGACCATATGACATTCTCCCAATCCTCTTCGGGATCATCCAAATGCTCTCCAAATCCAAATGTCAGTCACTAGGTCCCCCCGTGTGGTTCTGGGATTTTTGCTCACCGTTCTTGTGATCATTTTGACCCCACGGGGTGAGATCTTGCGTGGAGCCTCAGATTGAGGGAGATTATCAGTGGTCTTGTATGTCTTCAATTTTCTAATTATTGCTCCCACAGTTGATTTCTTCACACCAATCTGCTTGCCTATTGCATATTCAGTCTTCCTAGCCTGGTGCAGGTCTACAATTTTGTTTCTGGTGTCCTTCAACAGCTCTTTGGTCTTCACCATAGTGGAGTTTGGAGTGTGACTGTTTGAGGTCGTGGACAGGTGTCTTTTATACTGATAACAAGTTCTAACAGGTGCCATTAATACAGGTAATGAGTGGAGGACAGAGGAGCCTCTTAAAGATGAAGATACAGGTCTGTAAGAGCCAGAAAACCCTAGTTAGACTTACCGGTAACAGTATTACTACAAGTCTTTCAGGACAGCACCTGGAGAGAGCGAAGCTCCACCCACTTTCCCAGGAAACACTGCAGTCAGTTTCTTTAAAGACCGGACACTTCCACCGTGGCCTCAGTTGTTCATAGAGTACCTCCAGCCATGCTGAAATTAGATAAGCAGAACATAGCAATAACACATTTTATAACCTTAAACTTAGGGCGGGTCATCGGCGCTGTCCTGAAAGACTCGTAGAAATACCGTTACCGGTAAGTCTAACTAGGGTTTTCTCCCTTCGTCTTTCAGGACAGCACCTGGAGATGATAAAAGAGTACTTACTCTAGGGTGGGACCACCGCCTGCAGGACTTTCCTGCCGAATGATTGTTCCGCTGCTGATAGCAAGTCCAACCTGTAGTGGCGGGTGAAGGGTGAAGGTGGAGAAACTTGTCCACGTGGCCGCTTTACAGATCCGACCCGGGGAAGCTCCTGCCCTCTCTGCCCAGGACGTTGCTACTGCCCTCCTTGAATGGGCCACTACCCCCTTAGGGGGCTCTGCCCCTGAAGCTCTATAAGCTTCACTGATGGCCATTCTTAGCCATCTACCTATGGTGTTTCTGGATGCACTATACCCCCTACGTGGTCCAGAGAAAAGAACAAAGAGAGAATTTGATCTTCTAAAATCTTTTGTTATCTCTATATAGTGTAATAAACACCTTCTCACGTCCAGGGAATGGAAAGACCTCTCCTTAGCACTGGACGGGTTAGGACAAAAAGTAGGGAGAACTATTTCTTGTGCCCTATGAAACGCTGTTGACACCTTTGGCAGAAAACCCGGGTCAGTTTTTAGCACTACCCGGTCTGGAAAAATATAACAAAAGGGTTCTCTTATGGAAAGAGCTTGTAACTCGCTTACTCTCCTAGCTGAAGTAACTGCTACTAACAGGACTAGTTTTAGTGACCACAGCCTGATTGATGCTTCCTCTGGAGGTTCAAAAGGCCCTTTAATTAGACCCTGCAGAACCACCGACAGGTCCCATCTAGGAAAAAACTTAAAAGGTATTGGCCTAGCTCTGGCCAATGCCCTGAAAAATCTAATAATGAGCGGCTCCTTAGATAATTGTCTCTCAAGGAAAACCGACAATGCAGCTACCTGCACTTTCAGGGTGCTAGCTGCCAACCCCATCTCCATTCCCTCATGGAGAAATTCTAGTACCGGAACAATTTCTTGTGGCGAAAGCCTCTTAGCCGTGCACCAGCTATTAAATCGCTTCCACATCTCGAAATAGATGGCTCTGGTAACCTCCTTACGACTATTCAGCAGGGTAGAGACCAGCTTATCTGAAAGGCCCTTATTCTTCAACATCTGCCCCTCAGTAACCACCCTGTCAACCTGAGGTGCTCGGTATTTGGATGATGAAGGGGACCCTGCGTTAGGAGATCTTTCCGCAGTGGAAGCACCCAATAAGGTTCCACCGCCATCCTCTGTATTGTTGCGAACCAAGCTCGTTTGGGCCAAAAAGGGGCCACTAGAATCATACTCGTGGTCTCTTTTTGTAGTTTTTTTAAGACCAAGGGAATCATCTGAAAGGGGGGAAAGGCGTAGCACAACTGGAAGTTCCACGGATGTGCTAATGCATCCAAACCCTTCGCCTGATCTTGCCTGTTTAGTGAGAAGAAGGCCTCTACTTTTGTATTCTTCTGGGATGCAAAAAGATCTATCTGGGGTACCCCCCATCTTTCTGTTAATTTTTGAAATGTTCCTGTGTTCAGACTCCATTCTGCTTCTAGTATTCTTTCTCTGCTCAGAAAGTCTGCTAGAAGGTTCAAATCTGCCTTCAGATGTATTGCTGTTATGGACTTTAGGTTGTTTTCTGCCCAGGCTAGAATTTGGAGTGCCGAGGATAGCAGAGTCCTGCTCCTTGTTCCTCCTTGCCTTGATATATATGCCACCGCTTGTCCGATAAAACTTGGACATGATGGCCCCGGACTGTTTTCTTGAAGGCCCATAGTCCTAGGAGAATAGCCCTTAGTTCTCTCCAATTGGAGGACCTTCTGGCTTCCCAGTCTGTCCAACTCCCCTGAGCCATCTGCTTGTCCAGGTGGGCGCCCCAACCCCAGGAACTTGCGTCTGTTGTTAGTCTTTTCTCCAAAGGAAAACCCCAGAGTAGACCCTTGTCCAGGTTCGAGTGGCTTCTCCACCACCAAAGCTTCCTCTGAACCTGCGGTGGCACTTTTATTAATTTTTCCAGGGACTCTCCATAAGACCAATTCGTTAAAATTGCCTGCTGGAGCTCCCTTGTATGTAGACAGGCCCATTGCACTGCTGGTATAGTCGCAGTGAGCAGTCCTAAGACCGACATAGCTGCTCTTATGGAGATTGGCATGTTTGTCTGTGTCTTCTTTACCGCACCCTGAAGCTTCTCTATTTTCTCCGCGGGGAGAAAGATCCTCTCCTGGACGGAATCTATAGTATAGCCCAGGAATAGTATTGTCTGTGATGGAATCAAGTTTGATTTTTCCTTGTTTATTATCCATCCAAGACTTACCAAGTGTCTCATTGTCTTTTCCAGATCCCTCACTAATAGGTCCCTTGTTTTGGCAAAAATTAGTAGATCGTCCAAATAGGGTAGAACTGATACTCCCTCCACTCTGAGTGGGGCTAAGGCCTCTGCCAGGATCTTTGTGAAAATCCTCGGAGAGGATGACAGCCCGAAAGGGAGAGCTCTGAACTGGAGATGTAGGGTTGATTCCCCCATTTTTATTGCAAACCTTAAGTGCTTCTGGGATGCTGGTGCTACTGGCACATGTAAGTATGCATCTCTCAGGTATATGGACGCCATAAAACAGTTTGGGGTCAGGAGACTCTTCACTGAGAATATTGTGTCCATTTTGAATTTTTTGTACCTGATGGTCTTGTTGAGAATCTTCAGGTTCAGAATGAGTCTGAATTTTCCCGAAGGCTTCTTCACCAGAAATATGTGCGAATAGCACCCCTGTTCTACTTCCCTGGGGGGTACGTTCGTGATCACCTTTTGTAGCATCAATTCTTGCAAGATAGTGGTCATTGCTACGGATTTTTCTGGGTCTCGGGGAGCCTGGGTTACGTAAAAACGCACAGGCGGGGGTCGAGAAAATTCCATCCTGTAACCCTCCACAATGGTCTTGAGGATAAACTGGCTGTTCGTTATAGTCTTCCACTGTAAAAAGAAGGTCTGTAACCTTGCTCCCACAGTTGGATGACAGTCACTGGGTTTTTGTGTTTGTGGCCGGGGGGCGAAATAGTACTCCTGACTTGCCCCTCCCTCTTTGAGATTTCCAAGGCCTTTTGTAGCCTGTCTCTTTGGTATCTGAGGTTTTCCGAAAAGCACGAAAATTCTTATTGCCTTGCGGAATCACCTTTTTCTTTATAGGGAAAGCCTTCTTTTTGTCAGCTGTTCTGTCAAGTATGGCTTCAAGCCCAGGGCCAAACACCAAATCACCCTCAAAGGGTAAACCGCACAACTTTTTTTTTTGAGGCAGTATCCCCTGTCCATGTCTTGACCCATAACGCCCTGCGAGCTGAGGATCTGGCTGACATTCTGATTGATTCCGCTGAAGCATCTGCTATATACCCTACCGCCTTTAATAACACCGGGAGCGTATCTAGCAGATCTTTACGAGGCGTCCCTGCTCAATCCTCGAACGCTAGGTCAGTATTCCTTGATACCTGGGAAAACGCTGCGTCAAGTCTTGGTTTTTTGTTCCAGATATGCGAGCTATCCTCATCAAACAGAAATCTCCGCTTGAGGGATTTAGAAAAGAAGGGGGCTCTTTCTGGATCCTTCCATTCCCTTTTAATAGTTTCCGATAGAAACTTATGTACTGGAAAAACTCTGTGCTTTTCCTCCCCAAGGCCCTGAAACATCCTATCGTGTAAGGATAGCTGAGGTTTATCCTCTGTAATGTTAAGGGTAGTGTGTATTGTCTTTAGTAGATCATCCACTTCCTCAAGGGATAGTTTGTACCTAGAAGAAGCTTCATTCTCTTCTTCCGCTTCTTCGTCAGAGTTTAGTAAAGCGTTACATTCTTCCTCCTCTGAGTCGCTGCCCCCTCTGGATGCTGAAACAGAGGATTGAGAACGGGGCACCATACTGCTATGCGCCGATGGGCGCCTATCCAGATAGGATCTGAAGGATTCAAAGGTGTCCGCCAGTTCCTTCCTGAAAGAGCTCAGCAATTCTCCTTGCTGAGTCGCAGGACTAGCAGGAGCCATCTCCTCCTTAACTATGTCTGCAATACATGGCTTGCATAATATTTTGGTCCAGGAATCCCTCAGTAACCCTTTACATGACGGACATTTCCTCTTAACAATAGGGGAGACATGCTTGGTCTTTTCTTTAGCCTTCTGCAATATCCCAAGGGAAAAAAAGATATCTGCTGAACCACATTTCACTAAACAGATTGCATGCTGTACAAAAGGAAACACAGAAACCCACAAGGGAAGTTAACCCTTTAACCCCTATGTCTTGTTCCACAGCCGGTGAATCACCCCACAGATCCACCTTCCACAAAGTAATCAATCACTAATCCTTCTACTAGTACTCAGGAAAAGTGATCTGCAGGCCCCCCCTTTTTTTTTTTTTTTTTTTTAAGGAAGGGAATATATAACAACTGCCCATAGAGTAAGAAACACAGTGACCAATGTCCCTGCTTACCTGGGCCTGGCTGATTGGTGTGGCTCCTGCTCCTGCCACTGCCGTCTGATCGTCCTCCATGGCGGAGGAAACACTACAACTGAGGCCATGGTGGAAGTGTCCGGTCTTTAAAGAAACTGACTGCAGTGTTTCCTGGGAAAGTGGGTGGAGCTGCGCTCTCTCCAGGTGCTGTCCTGAAAGACGAAGGGAGAAATCTTGCTTGTTTGTAGGTGACCAAATACTTATTTTCCACCATAATTTGCAAATAAATTCTTTCAAAAATCAGACAATGTGATTGTCTGGATTTGTTTCCACATTTTGTCTCTCATAGTTGAGGTATATCTATGATGACAATTACAGGCCTCTATCATCTTTTTAAGTGGGAGAACTTGCACAATTGGTGGCTGACTAAATACTTTTTTGCCCCACTGTATAACAGGAAGTGCCTGAACAAGGAAATTCATGGCAGGATCGCCAAGGATTATTTTCAATAAAAGCAACAGTAGTAAATAAACCTCAAACATCTTCATGCCAACATATAAAATGTAGGATTTCAGTCACTGCAAAGTAGTTGACTAAAAAAAACAGTTGATTATCCCACATATTGCTGCAAGCCCTGTAAGAGAGTATAACAGCCTCAGCCTAAACTCCAACCAGGCCACGCACCCAACACATTTCACTCCGCCCCCAGGCCTTAGTCATGGAGATGAGGCATCCCCATGACTAAGCTCCGGGGGCAGAGCGAAATGTGTTGGGGGCGTGGCCTGGTTGGAACTGAGGCTGTTATATTCTCTTATACAGGGTTTGCAGGGATGTGCAGCTTACAGGGCATTTACTTCCCAATACAGTAAAACCTTTAATTGCGAGCATAATTTGTTCCAGAAACATGCTTGTAATCCAAATCACTTGTATATAAAAGCAAATTTCCCCATAAGAAATAATGGAAACTCAAATGATTCGTTCCACAACCATTAATGCATAAGTCCTTCAGTTTATAGTCCACATAAAAAGATTATAGCAATGTGACCAGGTTGTGTAACCATAAAATGTCCATCCACATATGGAAGCCTCCACAAGGGGATCAGAAGCAAAATCCATCAGGAGCTACAGAGTATAAATAGAAGAGAGTCGCCTCTAAGTGTAGCAATATGTTGCAAAATGTTGTACCTTCATTAAATGTAACCATATTGCTACACTTAGAGCCGCCTCTCTTCTCTTTTATACTCAGTTGTAACATGACGCTACTTGTATATCACGTCAAAATTGATTAAAAAATTTAGCTCGTCTTTGCGAAATGCTCTCAAACCAAGGTTTTACTGTACCCTGATGTTTGGACCCGGGACGAGCTCCGTCCTGGCCGGCACTCGCAGATTAGGATCCTTCAGAGTCGGAGCGGCATCCATCATTTTTCTCTTTTGGTTCACCATGGATTATCCCACAGCTTTATAAAACATCAGATGTCAGACGGGCTACAGACGGTCATGCCATAGACTGGATTGAATGGCTCTTGAATTCTAAGTTTGATACGATTAGTTTCCCAAAATAGCAGGGTGGGTTGTGTTTGCGTTCTTGTGCGATTTTAGTGCAGTGCATTTTCAGCCCATTCATCTGTAACATGCAGAGGACTTGTGTCTCCTAGATTTCCTATGAATGTTTCCCCCAGGCACTCTGGGTTCATGGATACACAGTAAGCTCTTTGTATTGTAAATATATCAAATAGATATCAGTCTGTCTGTCATTACAGAGAAGCTGCAGTCATCTGCTCCATCTTGTGACATCCTGAGTGATGAACTCTGCTTTACAATCTCCTCACATCTTCATTCCTATTATGGAGCTAAAAAGGATTGTCAGGTAAACCAGCCAACATGTCCGCACAGTATTTTACACCTAGATAGTATGAGTACCAGATCCGGTCTTCCTTTCATGTAATACACAACTGCAGAATGTCAGAAGAAAAAAAAACAGAAACCCTTTAAGCCCCGTACACACGATCAGAAAATCGTAATACCGATTTCGGAGCGATCGTACGATAATCTGATCGTTAGTGAAGGGGTTTTAAGAGTACTCCAGGTACATGACAGACCAGCCAAGGGTTAATACTGCAGACTACCAAAGACCCCTCGGAACCGTGAGACAACTCAATGACCACAAGATACAAGGAGGGAGTTCAAAAAGTGTCTGCCTTTTATTGGGCGTGTAGACAACTTATATTTGGTTCAACTTACCAATCACAATAGGGGAGGGGGGAGTGGTTAGTAAAGGAATATATTGAATATCATTAATATAATTAATATATAATTAAGCAATATATGGCTTATACAGGGCTTATAACCCTTAAAAACATAGTAGACATAAGGTTACAAAAGTGAATAGGCCATCTGGCTATGACTCATAAGTCATGCTTTCCTGTCCCAGGACAAGGAACAAGGCACAGGAAAGCCAGACTAGACCACAATATATATATAATTATATATATAGTATGAATGCTTATAAATGCTTATGCAAGCTGTTTTGTTGTGTGCTCTTGCAAAATGCGGTTACAAAGCTGGAAATACAGAATAAGCTATAAGACCTTATATAAGTCCAAGACCTTAACTTAACCACTTCAATACAGGGCACTTATACACCTTCCTGCCCAGACCAATTTTCAGCTTTCAGCGCTGTCGCAGTTTGAATGACAATTGCGCAGTCATGCTACTCTGTACCCAAACTAAATTTTTATCATTTTGTTCCCACAAATAGAGCTTTCTTTTGGTGGTATTTGATCACCTCTGCGGTTTTTATTTTTTGCTAAACAAATAAAAAAAGACAGAAAATTTTGAAAAAAATAAAAGTTTTGCTTTTCTTTCTGTTAAAAAAATTTGTAAATAAGTAAGTTTTCTCTTTCACTGATGGGCACTGATAAGGCGGCACTGACAGGCACTGATACGGCGGCACTGGTGAGGTGGCACCAATGAGCGGGCACTGATATGCGGCACTGAGGGGTGGCACTGATAGGCTGCACTGATGGGCACTCATGGGTGGCACTGAAAGGCAGCACTGCTGGGCACTGATATGTGGCACGGATATGAGGCACTGATAGGCATCCCTGGTGGCACTGGCAGTGGTAGGCATTGGAGTGGGCACTGATTGGCAGCTGCCTGGGCACATATTGATATTTCCCTGGGGGTCTAGGTGGCATACCTGGTGGTCCAGTGTGGTGGCCATCCTGGTGGTCCTGGGGGGGGTCCGAGGGGGGGGCTGTGCTGATAAACAATCAGCACAGAACCCCCCCTGTCAGGAGAGCAGCCGATCGGCTCTCCTCTACTCGCGTCTGTCAGATGCAAGTGAGGAAAAGCCGATCACCGGCTCTTCCTATTTACATTGTGATCAGCCGTGATTGGACACGGCTGATCACGTGGTAAAGAGTCTCCGTCAGAGACTCTTTACCTAGATCGGAGTTGCGGTGTGTCAGACTGACACACCGCAACAACTATCGCCACGATGCGCGCCCCCGGGGGCGCACAGTGGCTTAATATCCTGATCACGTCATATGATGTCTGGTCAGGATATTGAAACCACTTTGCCGCCGTCATTTTGCTATATGGCAGGCGGCAAGTGGTTAAGTTAGGCTACTTTCAGACTGCGGCGTTGTGGGCGTCGGCGGTAAGTACCGTCATTTAAGCGGCACTATTCGGCCGATAGCAGGGTGGTTTTAACCCCCGCTAGCGGACGAAAAAGGGTTAAAATGGCGGGTTTGCGGCCCTGCCCAATTGTTTTCAATGGGAAGGGGCGCTTTAGGAGCGGTGAATACACCGCTCCTATAGCGCTGCAAAGGCTTGCAGGACTTTTTGACTGTTCTGCAAACGCACCGCTCCAGTGTGAAAGCTCTCGGGCTTTCACACTGGAGACACAGGAGAGGCGCTTTACAGGTGCTATTTTTAGCGTTGTAGCGCCTGTAAAGCGCCTCAGTGTGAAAGTAGCCTAAAAGTCATATAAACCTATAATCATTCAAGATGGAGTCACTTTGGTTCAGTTATATTACTGCAGTTAATACAGAGCTTTCGAGAGCCGATCATGACAGTTCATCCGATATTATCCAAATGGAAAAACACGAAAATTTTTCTCGGACGATTTTCGTTTAATCAGTACAGTTGTCATCCGAAAATACAATACAAATACACTACAACACGACATCACTTCCGATTTTTTATTCTGTCATATGAGAATTTTTGCCACTTTAGTAACCTCTCAATTTTCAATATGCGACTAGCATGCAAAAAAACCCAGACGATCTGTCGTCCGATTTTCGGATCGCGTGTACGAGCCATTAGTTCCGGTTCACATGTGCTGCGAATCTGATGCAATTTCTGTTGTGATAGTTGCGAATTTAATGCAATTTCTGAGGTGACTGACTGGGCATAGCTGGAGATTTAAATAGCACCACACTAGGATTAAACTCACACAGGACCCTTTTTTTTTTTTTAACCGGATCAAAAATCGCACCACATCGATGTGAATGGCCTTCACTGGAAATAATGCTTTTTTTAGATGACATGCAAATCTATACATTTCAGATCTTATCTGATCCGCATTGAATTCACATTCTGTGAACCGGCACTTAGGCTGCATTCACACTTGGACGCCGCGATTCTGCTCACGATTTCAAAACGCTCTGCTAAAATGACAAATCACACAATGTGAATTTCAGATGCCATTCATTTTAATGGCACCTAAAAACGTAGGCGCAAAAGCTTGTCGCCCAGAAAGAAGCTCCTGATCTTTTTTTGGGCGACAAGCTTCACGCTATGCAGTTTGACGCTATTGCAGCGCGATTTATGGCAGCAGAACCACATTGCTTTCTTGCCATTGCCATTAAAAATGAATGCTCTCTGAAATTTGCATTGTACGATTCATCAATTTTAGCAGAGCGTTCTGAAATCGCTAGCAGAGTCATGGAAATCTCGCCTGCGATTCATTACACCCAGGTGTTAAAGCGGCCCAGGAGTGCTTTGGCTTCTATCCAGCTGGATTCAGACCTCTAGATTAAGGCTACATTCATACCGAAGCGTCGTGTTTTCAAGCGTTGTTGTGCATTGTTTGGAGCAGGATTGAATGTTTTTGCAGCTTTTGCCAGGTGTTTTTTTGGACGTTTTTCAACTAAAAAGGTATTGCGTTCTGCTGTCTATTGAAGTCTATAGGGACCAAAATGCTCAATTCTGCCTGTAAAGTAGCTTGCGTCAGAACAAGGGCTATTGGAAACAATTTATTTTATTTTTTTTACTTGCAGAGCGTTTTCGAGCTACAAGCTCAAGTGTGAATGGGGCCTTGAGGCCCCTATCACATGGGCGAACCGTTCAATCAGTTTATTAGGCGCACCTGAACGGACACTCCATACAGGTCTATGGATCGATGGATGTCAGCGGTGACATGTCCGCTGACATCCGACCCGCTAAAGTGTGACGGAGGAAAACCCTACTTTTCCATCCATCTGCGGATCGGATTGGATGAAAACGGACTCTACGGTCCGTCATCATCCGATCCCCCATAGAGGAGAGTGTCGCTCTGACAGGTCGGTCCTTGCACAGTGTGCAGAGACCGACCTGTCATCTGCCTGCTCAGCGGGGATCGATGGAGCGATCCCCCACTGAGCAAAGCGGAGCCCGTACACGGACACGTCCGTGTGAAAGGGCCTCATACACACGATCGGATTTTCGGCAGGGAATTGTGTGATGACGGACTTGTTTGCCTAAAATCCGATCGTTTAGTACGCTCCATCAGACAATTGTTGGCCAACTTTCCGCCAACAAATGTTGTATGGCAGGCTACATTTTTGGCGGACATGGTCTGTTGTCAGATTTTACTATCGTGTGTACACAAGTCCGTCACACAAAAGTCCAAAGTACAAACACGCATGCTCGGAATCAATGCTCACCAAACACATTAGCAGAAAGTGCCCAAAGCGTGGCGCTCAAGAGCTGAAATTCCACGTAGTACGTCACTACGTTCGTGTTTGTTGACCGACAATTGCGTGCCGTTAGCATGCAAGACAAAATCCAGGCACACACTCTTCGGACAAAAGTCTGACGCTTTGTCTGCCGAAAATTCGATCGCGTGTACGAAGGCTTTACACTTGTGCAATTCCGATTAAAAATCAATATTAATGCATTAAAAGACCTGAATGTGCACGTTAATGCAGCCTGTGTGTCCTCTCTGATGTTTTGCAGAGGTCGGGGGGATTTCTGGCTCAGATACCTACGCAGAGAATTCAGGACATTTTGGCGTTCTTTCTTGCCCGTCTGAAAAATACGAATGAAGTGATGGACAGAGACCCCCAGAAATGGAAATTCTGGATTGGTGAGAACCCTCTAGACCCTCCAACTCATTTGAGAGTGCTGGTGCGATGGGGGAATTCCTGACCTTACCCATAATGCTCTTTGCTTTAAGGTCTGACATATAAAATGGGCTTCACCTCCTACCGCTGGGACTCTGGGGAGCCCCTGATCTTCCAGAGCTTTTCCATGGGACAACCGGACAACCCTGGGTGAGAGAACTGCGCCGACAAGACTTCTGCTGCCCAGACTTAGCGCCCATTGGCATCTTCACATTGTGGTAACATATACTACCACAATACACAACAAAATGCGTTACTGCTCCATTAATTTTGCATTATACCCCAACGCACCATTTTTGAGGGCGACACAACGTGCAGCAATGTATTGCAGCAGGAAAAAAAGCACAACTCAGATTTTTGGGTGCATTGGCAGCCCATACATTAATGTAATTTCCTAATGCAGTGCATATTAATGCTCTACATAACATGCATCAACCCATTGTAAATGGGACTTTCACACTGTAGTGTTGCAGTAATGCATGGTTTACCACAATGTGTAGCCATACACGTTACATGCATTGGCATTCTGTCTGGCACCCCAATGCACTGCTAAAAAAAGGGCACGTGCCCAAACACTGTGTGCTGCCAAAAAATAATAAAAATGGTGCGAGCGCAAATGATTCCAGTGTACTGCCAAAAAAAGATGCATGCACATCTTTTGGCAAGGTATCGCAATACATAAGTGTGTGTGCACCATTTTTTTGACAGTGCATTGCACATCTGTTAGGCTGCTTTCACACTGAAAGCTCCAGCCGTTAGCTCTAAAGTGCCACTAATTTTAGCAGAGCTTTAGCGCCACTTTTTAGCCAAAAAATAGGGTAAATAGTCCAGTTTTGCAAAATGGAAAATGGTTATTCCCACGCTATCATGTGCAGGTATATGAAAGGATGGAAAGCTGCTTGCACCGAATAGAGTCCAAGTAAACCCTACACTAACAGCCAAATCAATATACAGTATGGTGTTGCGCTAATCCAATAATAAAATGGCAGTAATGCTAAAAGGTAGCAGTATGGGTGAGAGTGCAAATGTCACTAATGGGAAAATACATCAGCTGATAGTGTTAAATTGAAAAATTATTTGAATGTCTTAATAGTGAACACAGATAAAGTGCAACACAGTGTATAAATAAAAATATATACCAACGTATTTGAATACTAATACATTACAAATAATAGTGCATATTAGATTCGGAAAGTGACAAAGTGCAAAGCAAAACAGTGCAAAATAATGCAATAATATGCGTGTTGTGCACACATAGGGGCGCACTGTAATATAATAAACCAATATGTTAAAATACAAGTAAATAGAGAAAGTGCAGTGCAAAATAATGCAGTGCTGTGCGTATCATACACACTTGAGAAAGGTTCAGTCCATGTTCTGCCAATATAACATCCAGTGAGTTCACACATAGAAAGAAATTTCTCCACACAGCATTCTATGAAGTAGATGGACACCATGATGTGTATAAACCAGGAAAAGATAGTGGCTCCTCTTCGTGACAGAGATCCTACACTAATAAGTAATGGCCCCTTACCTCATGTTACTGAGGTAACAGCGTTAACAGCAATGCTGATACTGGCTCCTTTTCATAATAGTCCTGGACCCGGGTCTTGTTCTCCCAACATCTATGTCCCTCAGAGGGTGCAGGGGCCGTAAATTAAAAGAAGGGGATGCCTCATAGTGTAGTAATTTTTTAAACCAAAGCCAAAGTTTATTGTAACATAGGTACTCACATAAAGCAGAGTAGAACTTGCATAACACCAACGAGCTTGTGCGCGTCAATCAGTGGGAAGTGCCTGTCCTGTCCCAAGGGTGGGCCAACTCAATATTGAACCCTACGGACTAAGACTGGGATGCCATTAAAGTTCATGTGGGTGTAAAGGCAGGTGTCCCAATACTTTTGGTAACATAGTTTACATTGGGGTGCCCTTTAGAACGAATGGCACCTACACATTATATGCATTGTGGCAAATTGTGCAGTAATGTATGCATTACCACAACACTAGTGTGAACAGGCCCTCAAAAACATTTTTTGCCGACAATGCTGTGTCTGCTGCCCTAAAATCCCAAGTACAGCCGTCAGCCCCTGCTGGACTACACCTCCTTTTGTTATGAAAATGAAAGAGTGTGTGTGTGTGTGGGTTTATAGCATTTAGGGGGTGTTCAGTTCACCACAGGAAGTGAGAAGCTTACTAGATTTCTAGCAAGATCAATTATTTTCTGTACTTGAAGTGTTTGTAAAGGAGCACTGGGGGAAATGTGCTTGTGTTGCAGAGATGTACTGAATATATTAGCTTTCCTAGACATACTGTACACTGTAAATCAGGGGTGTCAAACCTAAATTTAATTGCGGGTCGCATCAGCAATGCATCATGATTATCCTTAAAGGGGCCGGTTGTATCTGTAAGTGTGTATCCACTCAGAAGTACGTGGCGTACAGGAGTTTAGGGGTGCGCTGTGTGGAGTGCAGGGTTGGGAAGTGTGCTACATGCACTGTGCAGGGTTCTGGGGTGCGCCATGTACAGAGTGCAGGAATACACTGTGTACAGAGTCCAACCCCCCCAAAGCTTCCACACATCTCTACTCTCTCCTACCTGGCACAGCTCTTTTCTGTCTAGGCAGCTCTGCCTTGCAGGGAGATTGTTCCCTCGCCCCGATACTGGAGATCTGTCCCCGTCATGCTGCATCATGTGCGCATACAAAGATCTGTTAGATCTAGGAGCTTCTGCATGCAAAAGGTGGCCCTTGAAAAAACAGAAGGCTTTTATGGGAGTGGAGGGTGAGAGCTGGAGGTGGCGGAATGTAGTTCCGCCTGCAAAACTGGGTGCAACGGCCACATGACAAATCCTGGCAGGCCGAATTCAGCCTGCGGGCCTTGTATTTGACATTTGTTCTAAATAATCTGATCTATATTTTTATTTTGCATAGGTTTACTCATTTATATTTTGTAGGACTGGGAACTGTGTAGAGATGAGAGCCAGTTCAGGATTTAACTGGAATGATCAACAATGCAAGATCCAAAACCGTTACATCTGCCAGCACAAGATATAGGAGCCCCCGGGTCCACCTCCGAAAGAAAGATGAAGATCTGTCCATATAGACCTGACTACACTATGATCTGCCAGTTATCAATAACTACCATATCTCCAGTGCAGCAATATATACTCACTGCCAGTGATGTCATCACTGTCCCGTATACAGGTCACACAGCTCATACATAGACCACATGAAAAAAAAGCAACCACCTCCTTTAGTCTATATTATTAACAGATGCATGTACAGTTAAGGTAATGTGGGAGATTTTCAGCACCTTCAAAAAAAAATAAAAAAGCCGACAGAGAACATCAGCTTCTTAATTTATAAGCGTGCCATTCACCACATCTGCAGCACATAGGGGAGGGGGGGGGGGACACACACACATTCACCCCTGTCCATTCTGGTGCCTTTGCGTTAACACATGTGCATTATGTTGCATTAAGGCAGCCCAGTGAAATGATTGGGTTGGTACTGCTAATGCACCAGAACTGACAAATCAAACATACACTACAGATGCCATGCACCACAATGCACTGTTGTGTTGCAATGGAGCACTTCTACTCTAACCCATCCCTATTTGGCCCATGGTGGCTTTCAGCATGGGGCCCTCAGGCTCCCAGCACTAGTCACTTAGGAAACACCTGCAGGACATAACAAGGACAGTACGGGGATAGGATAAAGATAGTATAGGGCAGCATCTCCCTCCCTGTACACATTACCCCCTATCATAAATGTTTCTGCCAGCCTGGATTTAGGTCATGTCTGGACATTACTGTTAGACCTTGTTCACATGGGCATACTTAAGCATACCCCTGCACAAGGGCCATGTTTGCCCACACACACACACATAGGTGGTCAATGCATCATCATACAGGCAATTCCATTCATATCAGTTACAAAGCAGCAGCTGCACAGATACAGCTGCCACTCGCAATCTGACATCTGCGTGGGTACAGGTCCCTGAATCCACACTTTCCGTTTGGGGACCCGCACCCATATGGATGTCAAATTGGGAGCAGAGGTTCTGTCCGTGCTGCATCTCAAATGACATGACATACAGCCATGCATATAAAATATACATATGCACACAAATACATACACTCACATACATAGCCTTTTGAAAAACTACAGCTTACTGTACCTGGCTGACCAGCATTTGTCACCTGCACCACCGAGTAAGATGCGTCTGTACACAGTACTGCATGGAAGGAAAGTAGGGCAAGTTGGGACTCGGGAAGCAGCTTTCCCCGTTCACAGCTCGGCCCATTGCTGCCCACTCCAGCTCTGCAGTTCAATGTTTAAAAGACAGTTATCTGTCAAGGTTGTACTAGAACACTACAAAAAGCTGCTGCCTTCCCCTGCCTGCACTTTAAGGCTGGGTGGTGCTCCTCTTCCTCCCTGCGGACAGGAGGAATGAATGACACTGCTGTCATGTCTTCTGTCAGCCTATAGTGGCGGAGCCCAATGCAAGGTTATCATGGGGCTCCCATGCACCTGGGGTCCCTAAGCAGTGCCCACGCACTGGTAAGAATAGGGATAGAACAAATCCATTACGTGGTTAGTATAGGAATAGTAGGGAGTCAGTATAGGGACAGAATATTGGCAGTATAGGGACAGAATAAGGACAGTCCCAGGACAGTATGAGGTCAGTGTGAGAACAATATGATGAGAGAACAGTACAATGTCACTATGGACCTGAACAAGTACAATATTGGGAAAGTATTACGTCAGTAAAGTGAGAGAATGATGGCAGTATGGCTGTACAAGGTCTGTGTGTGCACAGAACAAAGACAGTACAAGGTCAGTATATGGAAAGTACAGGGACAGCGAGGTCAGTGTGGGGACAGAATGAGGACAACAAAACAGGAAGGGTGCAGATGACCATGCGCATCATAAAAATCACACCGATGTTCCATCTTTTGCACACAAAAAAAAAATAAAAACAGACCCATATTTGAAAAAGCAAAAAACAGTGCATTTCTTATTTTTTTTTTCCTCACTTAGAGCTCTGCCTGCTGCAGACTCTTCCTCCATCTCAGGATGGAAGCTGAAGGAAGGAACAACGGACTACAAGAGCAATTTTCCTTCCCTGGTGCCTGTACACAGTTGTGGACTTTCCCACCCTCAGATAGTTCAGCCGTCTAACAGAATAGGAGCCATTAACAGTAACTGACTACATGAATTAATCTTATACATCCAATTAAAACATTGCAGGAGTTTCATAAATTTGGTGCAAGGCTTCCAATTAAATCCACACTGCCAGAATTGCATTGTAAATGCCTTACTGAATCTCCACCAATATAACACTCTTCTGCCATAACAGTTCTCGCATCATGAAACTGGCATATATCTGACCAGGTGAGGCATAGGACATCCACCAACTGGCAATGAAATGGTCAACATTTCCTAGATCGTCACCCTGAATGGATTTTAATGGTAATATCTCTAAGCCAGTGGTTCTCAACGCCACTCCTCAGGACCCACCAACAGGCCAGAATTTAAGTATTACCTTGGGGAGATGCAGACTAGAATACTGCAATCACAGCAGCAAATGATATCACCTGTGATGTATTTCAGTTATCTTGCAAACCTGGCCTGTTAGTGGGTCCCAAGGACAGAAGTCGAGAACCACTGCTCTAAGCTATGCCAAACAAACACTTTGTATGGGCGTGTAATATATGCCAAAATTCATCTTACCTTACGGCTATACACGTCTACTTCATTTTATCAAAAAAACAAAAAAACAAAAAAAACAAAAAAAAAAGCACACGAGTCAAATCTTTTCATTCTGCAACTTTTTATTTTCCTCGGCCGTAAAATAATTCTGTAACAATGAACGACGCACTACATGCTATGAGTGGTGAACATTATGGGACACGATCAGCCCCCCCGTAGCTAAAAGAAGCAGACACAGGTTACACAGAAGAGTGGAGGAGCCCAATGTTTAACCCTTCCATGACTAGAGATCCCTTTTGAACCACACAGGGAGTGTTAGCAGCTAGGTCCCAGGTGCTCCAGTGAAAACGCACATAGTCGTGTTAGTCTGGACAAATTAGAGAGGAGGGGGACAGGCGGCTAGGGATGAAGATGGGACTAGATGAAAACATTCACGGGGTGGCCAGCGACATCATAACACTAAGCCGATCCCCGGCTTCTCCCGGACGGAATGACAAGAAGCCTGCCTGTTGTCGCTGGCAGAATGGGGTTAAGTCACACGTCTCTCTCAGTTCTTCATGGATTCCAACTTTAGTTTGGCAAAGTCTTCAGCCAGTCTGAGCACTTCAGACAGACAAGAGGTATTCCTTCCCGTGGCCTGGGCAGATGTGTCTTTTCCACCTCCCTTCCCGTCTATCAGTTCGGACACTTGTGCCACCCATTCGTTGGCCTTCAGACCTTTGTCAGCGGTTTCCTGCAGATCAGACAGACGATAAATCACATTAAAGACTCTAATCATTTATTTGTTGTACTTCATGCTTTTGTCTCATGTTCAATTACTGGTCAGGAAAAGTAAGGGTCAGTCTGCCCTAAAATATTTCAGTTCTAGGTGGAGACTGGTTGGATGAGCAACTTGCTGGTAATACTTCTGCCTTGGGGGGGGGGGAGCATGTGAGCTGTGACTGACAATGTATACCTTGCTCAAGGCATTTCTTCCACCCACAGCAGCTGAACTAAGCAGTACAGAAAGAAATAAAAGTATAAATCTCTGCAGGTCTGCATTAGAGTGGACCTATTGCTTTGCCTTTCAATTTAAGCTAATGAGAAAACAGTTAAAGGTGGAGCCCTGGTAATGGCCACACCAGGTGGACACTTACCTGAGGAACCTGGCAGAGGCAGGTGATTTTTCCGGCATCATTATCCACACTGAATATTATGGCAGCAGTCTTGGGAGACTGAGACTTCAGCAGTTTCAGAGATTCATTTAGTGCCTGAGAGGAGAAAACACAATAATCAGTGCTCTGATATATCCATTAAGTCGCTCAATAAACAAAAGGATTAGAATACTGACCTTGGCGGATGCTCCGCTCTCCATCTCCAGGATGAGAAGCGATTGGTTGGGGTTCTCCTCTATCAGCTGTTTTGTCTTCTCCAAAACCTGAAGGGCAAAGAACGATATTTAAGGAATATTAAGGAAGCAAGCTGACCGTTTCCTTACTAGGTTGTGCATGAACTGTATGCCAGACTTATTACTTGGGTGTTCTTGTACTGCCAGACAGACATTGTCACAGAAATACTGCCATTTCATATCTGCAAAAAACAAAACCTAGCTTACATATTTTCCTCACCCGTTTCTGGATATCTGCTTTGCCGGCACGGTCAAGGTCATCCATAGTTTTCTTCAAGGCCTTCAGATGTTCCCGGAGCTCATCCTTCTGCCACTGAGAGATGACGGCAGTGGCCAGAGTCTGGGAAAGGACAGAGGGTGAGAGTCTCAACAGAGGGTGAAGGATGACAGAAGCAGAGTGTGAAGAAGAGAGTAAGCGTTTCAGCAGAGAGTGAGGACAGAGGGCAAGGAGGACAAAGAGGTGAGAGTTCCAGAAGAAGGTGAAAGTTCTAGCAGATGGAGGCTGGGAGGTATTAGGATAGAAGGGCAGAGAGTACTGAGATGGGGGTAACGCAGGTCATGAGACTATTATACCTCACTGAGATCTGCTATTTCCTTCTGTACATCCTTGTTGGGCGACGTCTGCTGCTTCACCTTGGCCTCCAGCTGGTTAAGTGCAGCTTTCAGGGCCTCCTGTCTGCGCACAGCCTGTGATGAATAATAACAGTCAGTGTGATCTTATGTTGTATTGTTGTTTACTGCCACTGGCAATCTGTGCTAACTCACCTTCTGTGCCTCAGCCCCAGTAACTGCCACTATCCTGCGGATTCCTTTAGCAATGGCTTCTTCAGTGACAATGACGAAAGTTCCAGCATGGCCAGAGTTTTGGAGATGCCTGGAAGGATAACACTGGTGGTTGGAATACAAGTTTGCATAACTACAAGAACCAAACTTCCAGCCACTGATGTTGCATATTGAAGCTTAGTTAAAAAAAAAAAAAAAAAAAAATAATGACGTGTTACTTGGTATAAAGGAAATGTTGCATACTATCACAAGAGTTGAATGTAAAAAGTTTGTTCTATATACAAAGTTCATGTATGGCCAGCGAACCTCAAAACCATGAACCCCATACTCCATGCTCTGTGCTCAGCATCATATTGGTTACTCCTTGTTCTGTTTCCCCCATAAATTCTGATCATGCCTGGAGGTAAGGGGGGGGGGGGGGGGGGGGGGGTTCAGGGGTGGGTTGGAAAGGAATATTAGAAATGTCTCATCCTGAGTTAGGGCAGCTTGACACAAAAGCTACTTACGTTCCTCCACAGAACTCCACTGATGTGACTGAACCAGCTGGACTTGAGGGGTCAGCCAGGAGGTCCTCCACAGGAATGCCCACAGACACCACACGGACAGGATCAGGATAGGTCTCATCAAACACAGCACGCAGGCCTTGAATGGCTTTAGCAGCTGCCAGTGGGCAATCCAATGCATAGACTGTCTGCAGAAAATAATGTACCAGTTATTGATCAGTGATGGGAGGGATAGGGAGACAAGGTGGCAAGGTGGTTCAGCGACCCCAAAGACCCTTATTGATCAGTTACTCCAGGAACTCTGTTTAGGTCATGGCCTGTGGGTTTTTATTTTTTAAAGTTACTAAAATTTTTCCATACAACAGAAAAAAAGATACAATAAAGTCAACATAAGATAATACCTACGTTGACAGGACTTGGTTTATCAGTAGAGGGAGTAAAGCCATGTGAAGACCAAGGCATCTTTTACATGGGCAGCAAGGGGGAGGTAAAAAAGACAGTTGAGTTGTTTTTTCACCACCACCAACCACTAATCTAAAGAAGGGTTGGTACACATGCCACAGTCGCAAAGCTGCAACAAATTTACCTTGGCTTATTGAATTTGAGAGGCAGCACCACCTGTCAAACTTCCCTTTTGGAATTAATGAGAGTGAGCTGTAACAAGACAACCTACCCACCCATATTGTATGAAACATCTGGAAACTGGCCTTTTTTGGAGTATAGTAATCCTTTCCATAAAGCAGATTTTGTCACTTAGTGCCCATTTGGCTACTGGGGGTCGTTTGGTGGCTTTCCAGTATTTAGGGATCATGCTCTGATCACATTCAGTAAATGAGGCATCACTGATTTGTTGTATTTGGAAGCTGGCATTTATCTATTGTAAAATTGCTTTCAGAGATTATAGTATTGAGATTTACAAGGAAAAACGATTGGCGTGTTGGATGTACTGAGAGGTTATGAGATAAAATTAGAAAGTCTGTGGGAACCAATTAAAAAAATGTAGCAATATAGAAGAGCAGAGGGCAAGCTGGGGCACTGGTGGGGGTGATAAGGATTGCCACACTCACTTTGTTCTCTTGGATCAGTTTGTCTGCAATCTCTTCAGCTTGACGGATTTCCAGAGTGGTCATGGCACCTTTAGCTGTAAAATCGAATCTCAGCCTGTCAGGGGCAACTAGAGATCCCCTCTGGTCAGCCTCTCCGAGTACAGAGCGTAAGGCGAAGTTCAGAATGTGGGTGGCTGTATGGTTGCTCATGATTGGGCGTCTCCTTGGCTGAGGAACGAGGAAACAGGTGACGTGACTGAATGGTACAGGATTCACCCTATAGTAACAAGGTTCAGGCAGGAGCCAGCACTCACCTCATCAACATAGAGATGTACACGATCCCCAACTTTTAAGGTTCCATACACAGTCCCTATATGGAGAATATAACCACCTCGTACTTGTGTATTCCTGACCGTAAACTCTGTTTTCTGCAGAAGAATGTATAAAAAAAAATAAAAAAATTTAGAGTGTGTGTTTCATTTATCAAAGTGTCGAACATCAGACTGTGTTGGCCCACAGCAGACAAATTTAGACTTTCCAGCCACAACATTCTGATGAGTAGATTCTGACTGTTGACTATGGGGATGTACAGATCCCAGTCTGCCTCAACTGAGAGCTACTCACATAGGAGAGGGTATAGAAGGGACACAGCAAAGTAAGACACAATTTGCAGCCATCACAGCTCAGATGGTGTTATATAAGCAAAGTCTGTTAAAAAAAGAAATGTCAGGGAGAACACTCTAATACAGACTCACATCTTCACTGGTATCATCTTCTCGGACCATATATCCCTCATCAAAAGTCTGTCCGCCTTGTTCAGCGTAGAAGCAAGTCTTGTCCAGGACGATGCCACATTCCTGCCCTGTGCTGACCTCATCCACAAAGGTCTTCTCTCTGCGGATCGCCTTCACTGTGCCCAGCACACTTTCAAACTCTGAGAGGACATAATATCATCAGATCATTATATGCACCTTCACACACAAGATTTACATTATCCTTCATCTGCCAAGTTTTCTTCAGAGTTTGCTAGGGGCCCCATGAGAGCAGTGGCAGATTGACCACCGATGTGAGCAATGGGATCAATTCTACACTGACCACTAAACATGGGGGTCTTGCAGGGGTGCCATCACCGACCACCATTATAAGGGGTCACTTCCACACTTGACCATCACCAACTTACTGATCACACTTATGTACTATACCAGGAGCTGTAGATCTAAGAATTTTAGCAAAGGTTCCCCAAGACCTGAAAATTATTTCAAGGGCTCCCACAGTTGAAAAGGTTGAGAAAAGACATGGAACCCTCCCACCAAGAAGATGCCACTAGAGCACCAGACACGCATCTTACCGTAGACACCCTCAGAATTAGATTTGTAGTTGTATTTCGGGGAATCGTCCGTGGGTGCCAGGCCCTGGGAGCGCAGCTCCTCAATGGCATAAATATCAAGCATCAGAAAGTCCTCATCTCCAGCCCCCTTCCCCTGAGATTTCAGCTGAAACAGGACAAGGAGAGGTCAGTCAAAGAATACAAATTAGAGAAAAGGCAACATACGTTTAAGAGCATACGTGAATGGCCAAGAAAATGCAACTGTGGGGTCAGGTCAATACTGCAGCGTAAAGTCCCAGAGATAGGGAGGAGCTACAATAAGACCCACACATGGAGGGGCGTTATATTAACTTATCACAGTCTTACAGGGGAGAGAAAAAAAAAGTTGATGGAACATGGATAACAAACACAGTATAGTATATGGGCTACCTGAGCAGCTTTCCTCTCATCTTCAAAGCCCTCCATATCCACCTTCAGACCACGCTCTTCTGCTATTAGACCTGTCAGATCCACTGGAAAACCATATGTGTCATACAGCAGCCATGCTGTGTCACCTAGTGAGTGGACAATGGGGATAAAAAAAAAATTAAATAATTTTAGTAATTCCTATAGCACACACACACGTGCTGTACAGAAGAGAACACTGAGCAATTTGCCTATGGATGGCCAGTGACAGGAAAGCACAGCCTCTGCAGGATACAAATGCACACAGAGAAAGCCTGGAGACTGTATAACCTCAAAATAGTATTCCTGTTGGGAAATGAATGATGTACTCTGGGGGCACCACTAATATTAAATGTAGAATATACCAGTGGAGAAATAATAGGCCAACATATGGCTGCCAGTGCATGCTGGCACTTGTAGTTTTTGGATATCTACTATTTTGCAAGCTGCTAAATTTCTAAAGTGTACTCCCTTGTGATTCCTTCACCCCATCTTCTGGGAAGAGGCAGAAGGGTCCCCTCTCACCTGGGATGATCTTATTCTCTGCCAAGCTTTGGATTTTCCTGTCCAGGATGCGACGCCCTCTGGTGAGTGTTTTCAGGAATTGCGTCTCCTCCTCATTGACGATATCCTTCACCATATCGGGGTCTTTCCTGAGCTCAGGGAAAGCGTTTCCCTATAAAAAAGGGCAGAGTGTGAAAGGAGAGCATACACAGCACTACTGAAGAATGGTACCAGCCAGAAAATGATACAGATATTATTTAGGTATGAATCCAATATGGCCAACAAGTTTCCATACAAGATCATTGTAACAAGAACCAAATACAAGAATAACTTTTTTTTTACCGGTCAGGCTGTATTCATGAAATTCTGGTTTCCGTTTACTCTCCTTATCCTGACATTCCAGCCCGTCATCTGATAATTTATAAAAACTGTGCATAGCATCACTTACCAGCGAGTCGACGACCACGTCAACCAGAGTAGCAAAGAATCCTTTAGAAGCGTTAAGTTTTTCATGAGCGTAGCGGACAGCTCGGCGGAGGATACGACGCAGGACATAACTACAGAGAGAAAAAAAAAAAATAATAAGCTCCGATAATGATAAACTAAAAGGTTACCTTGTTAAGTAGGTCTATAGACTGATATCCTATAGCCAGGACTCTTACCCGCGCCCAGTGTTGTCAGGTCGTCCACCATCAGCCAGTGCCACAGTGATTGTTCTGGCATGGTCAGCGAGCACTCTGTATGCCATGTCAATGCCATCTTCATCCTCAGCACCCACCTTTCCAGAATAAGGACGGGCTCCAGTGCCCTGTGATGACAGAATATTGATCACATCATGCAAGTGATACAAACAAGGGGTTAGGTAGGGTCAGTGTGATGGGGCTTTAGGGCAGATTTTGCTCAAAATGGTTGGAATGCTACTAGTGCCAGGCTACAATCACTGAAAGTCAAGGTGTTATGATACAGAGATTAAGTGTTGCCAGAGCATTTCACACTGCACCATTATCCAGGCAACTGATGACAGAAGGAGTCATAAATTTTTTATCAATAACTCCCATACACTGTTAGCAGGTTTGAAATCATGCGAAGTTCAGCTGAATTCGCATGATTTCAAACCAGCATTTCAGTCATACTTTGGGGAGATTTGACAGACATCTGTGCAGGTTCATGCACAGATGTTTATTGAAAAATTGCCCCTGAAGTCCCCAAAAGTGCAGAAAATACTTTTGGGAAGCGGTGAGGTGGATGGCGCCATTGCCGGCAATAGGCTCTGATTTGGCATGCGATTTGACGTGTAAAGTTGCATGTCAAATCAGCCCGATGTGAACGTGGGCTTATGGTGGGACACATGCAAATTAATCTTCAGACATGGCTGTGCAAGAGACATACCTTCTGGATGGCCTCAAAGTATGGAACGAAGAGGTCAGTGTCATAGTTGGACATTTTGTTCTGCAGTACAGATACCAGTCTCTCCAGACCCATGCCGGTATCAATGCTCTTCTTGGGCAGGGGTTTCAGGCTTCCATCACTCTCCCTACAAAAGTCGGATGGTGAAAAGGTGGCACCTGGTGTGACTACTGCATTGTATTCTGTAGGGCAGTGCAATCATATATTAATGGTATACAATGAGGAAGAGTACAAGCAAGACACTTGATACAAGAAGAAAAAGCTGGAAAGTCCAAAACACTGGCAACTTTATTGTTCTGGACAGACAAGCAAAGATTTTCCCCAACCTCTAACGAGTTTCTTTATGTTCTCTACAATTTAGCCCAGGTTTGTGGATGGATTGTGTTTAAGAGGAAGATGCATCAGGCAGGGACTCTATTCTTGATTTTAGCGTTTGAACTTTCCTGGCTTTCTCATTCCTAGATTAATGTGACTTATGGGGCATAGGGCACGCCTCTGTTAGCATCAAGCACCCAGGTCTCCAAGAGGAAAATGACCTAGCTTTTGGGAGAAGTGCACTCTGCATTTAAGTTTAAAGGTACTTGATAGATTGGGACACACTAACATTGCCAAAAAGTTCAATTAAAGCATGTGAAATTTGCCAAGAGGTTTTGGTTCTACTCCTTCACAATTTTAAGTTGTGACTTTAATAATAGGGTTCTTTCCCTGCTCTTGAGCTTATTAAGCAAGGAGGTGACTGTGCCAAGATTCAGGAGCAATCCATCACATTTCATTAAAAGTGTCAGTCCACCCGAAACCAAAATCTGTGTTTAGTGGATGGTGGAGAGTTAAAGTGACTGATGCTCATTAAAGATGTTGTAAAAAGAGAGTGAATACTCTGCAGTCCCGGGATTGTTGCACAATCCCTCCTCCTTGGCCGACTTCTACACAAGCTGTCCCTTTCCTTCAGTCCATCATGAATGGGGCTGCCAGACCCATCCACTTCACCAACTGCTCGGGGTCCACCACACCACTCTGCCAATCACTCCACTGACTTCTGATCCCCCACTGAATAAAACAAAGTACTAACCCCAACATATCATCCACAACTCAGCCGTAAGCTACAATCACTAGCTTCATCTCAAAATATCACACAAACCATCAATTTCACTCACTCCTCCCAATACCTTCTGCTCTCTAGCTCCCTCATTACCACCTCCCAAGTTGGTCTCCAGGACTTCTCCAGAGCCCCTCCTATCCTCTGGAACTCCCTACCTCTGTAAGGCAATCCATGAAAACTAATCTCTTCTCTGCCTGCACATAACAGAGCTTTTACTTTCTCCCATCCCTCACAGTTATATTTTGCATCACCTGCCCCTTGCTTTTAGATTGTAAGCTCTCACGAACAGGTCCCTCATAACACTATTGCCTAGAATTCTTCAGCAGCCAAAACACTTTCAAGAGTGTCTCATGCCTGGTCCCCCTTAAGAGATAGGGTTACATCAACCAGCCATGTACCATGCCCTGTAGTGATATAGGCTGTCAAAATGACCCAAGAGGGACCAGAAATCCTACAAAACTGGAAGGGTGTAGGAGGCTAAAGAATTTTCAGTCAGAGCAAAGATTGGCAGCAGAATGGCTATTAATTGACCATTATGAGGGGTTCCCACCATCCTAGTGCCAAGTTCCCAGGTCTGTGTACCTGCTGTGCCCATTATGAGCAGTTATCCCAGGTCTGTATACCTGTTGCTCCGATTGTAAGGGGTGCCCACCATCCATGTGTGTAGTTCCTGGGTCTGAACACCTGCTGTGCCCATTATGAGAGGAGCCCACCATCCCTGTGCTGGGGTCCTGGGTCTGCACACCTGCTGTGCTCATTAGCATTGGTACTCACTATCCCTGCACAAGGTCTGTACACCTGCTGGGTAAATAGAGCCTTGCCTAGTGAGACTGAAAACTGGATTCTAATGAATCGCCCCTTGCCTGCCTGCAGCTCGTGTCTCCTTGGTGAATGCTTAGGAAGGACAGGACCTGCCAGTATGTTCTAGAGATGGGAGAGCTCCCCAAGTCTAATCTCAGAGCTCTTTTTAGTCTCCTGTGTTTTACCTGTTAAATTGGATGAACACAAGATTCCAGATTTCCAGCACATTGGGGTCGTCCATGTTCACCAAGTGGGCTGCATCCCGGCCACCGATGCGGTCAAAGTGCATTTCACTACAAGGTCCACAGGGGCCGGTATCCCCCATTTCCCAGAAGTTGTCCTTCATGCTGCCTGGCAATATTCTCCCCTCGGGTAGGCTGGATGAAGACATCATACATTAAAAGAGCCCTAGAAATGTTGGTCAGTGATTACCATGCACAATATGATATATATGTATGAATGAGATATAAATCTTACCCCAGGTTCAGCCAGATCTGTTTACACTCCAGATCAGGTTCAAGGCCAGCAGCCTCATTGCCCCCAAAATAAGTGACGTACAGACGATCAATGTCAATGCCGAACTCCTTAGTGAGAAGGTCCAGTGCCATTTTACATGCCAGCTCCTGCAGGGGGCAGTAAAGTGTTACTACAAGACAGACCTCGTCTTACCCGCACATGTCACAGACAGCGTCACCTTGAAGTAGTCACCGAAGGACCAAGAGCCCAACATCTCGAAGAAAGTGTGATGGTAGACATCCTTCCCCACATCGTCCAGGTCATTGTGCTTCCCCCCAGCTCGGATACACTTCTGCGTGTTGGCTGCTCGGTTCAGTTTGGCCATGGGATGAGACGGGTCGATGGTGTTCAGGAAGATCGGCTTGAACTGCAGAAGAGAGGATGTTAGAAGACGGACAGGAGAGGGACACAGCTGTCTAGGACATGCAAGATCCTCATGCGTTAGGGGCAGACGTTATGCGTCAAACTGAATTTTGCCTTTTTTCTCCGACAGCAAATCAAACAACTGATTGGCTTCTATGTCATGATCACACGAAAACTCCACTTTTACCTCCATTTTCTATAAGGTCTCATTTACACGACAATATAGCATATGCCCGTGTGGTAGTGCACAGGTGTCCAATGCAGGCAGTCCCATTCATGTCAACTGGCATGCAGTAGCTGTACAGACAGTCGGTGCTCCCAATCTGACAGCGGCACGGCCCCAAATGCAGAGCGTGTGGGTTCCAGGTCGGCCATGCACCTACGTGGCTGTCAAATTGGGAGCTGTGGCTGTGTCCGTGCCCAATTGACATAAATGGGGATGTACGATCACCTGTGCATCCACAAGTGTGCAAACACAGCCCTTACATAGACATATGCTATAGTACACCCATGTGAAGGAAGCCTAAACCTCCAACATTTGTCAAAACCCCATCAATGACAGTGACACTGCTACCTCCAAAACGATGATCATGTCACCCATGCTGCAGCACCTCAGAACGCCAATGTGAGAGTGTCCCAATTTCTGAACCTGGGAGGGAGCTTTATTGTGCTTTAACCCCTTCACGCCGACCTAATCAGTCCCACTGGATTGGGCTTTTTTCCATGGTGTTGCATATTTGCGTATTTCCCTTTGTGCTGGGAGTGCGCCGCACAGCACGCTCCCAGCACAGAGACCGGGGTCTCACGGGTCGTACTAACGATCGGAACCTGAAACTCCCGATTCCTCTAGCCAAAATTTTCATTTTGGATAGAATAAGGGAGCCTTATAACCCCTGTCATATTTTTCTGCTATCTGTGCCCCCATTGCGGGGATTTTTCTTCACTTACTGTCCCATAGCCAAACAGGAAGTGAGGGGAAATCCCTGCAAAATTAAAGGAATTCCTTTGGATCCCCCCAGATCACCAGAACTAGTGTCGCCATTGGAATATTTCCCCTCCCCTATCACTTTTGTGGGGACAATCCAAAATTTGGGAATTTTTTACTTTCAATGATAATGGTAAACAGGACAAATAGAGTGGATGAATCTCCCTAATGGGGGACACATACAGCAATAGAACCTGACAGGGGGTCTAATCCCTCTCCAAAAAAAAAGTTTTGCCTTTAGTTAAAAAAAATCATTTTGATTGGTTTGATCTAGGTCAGTTCCATGGTTCGTGTTGGGGTCAAGGTCAGTATTTTTTTTCTTTTTAAACAAAAAACACAGCAAAATGCGCACTATTGTTTTTGGGCAGTACTATGGGTAGATACACATACGAGGTTTTGCTGTGATCGTCCCGAGCAGGAGGTTTTTCTTTGGTGGAAGGTTATGGTAGTAGCAAAAATACAGCTAGTTTAGGGCCAGCCCCCCCCCCCCCCCCCCCCCAAAAAAAAAACACTGGGAGATATCCATGATTATTTACCACCAAATGAAATCCCAATCTGTTCTGTCGCGTTTCCCCTGAAAATAAGCCCAGGTCTTATTAATTTTGGCAACAAAAGACACAGTAGGGCTTATTTTCGGGGTAGGTCTTTACCTGCATGTTAGGAATCCCCAGTGTGAACCGAGTTAAAATGCTTGTAAAACTCTATAATCCACTCTAGTACAGTAGTCTATAACGTAAAATGTGTGCGTTTCTGTAATACAATTGTGCCAAATAATTTTGTTGTAGCGCAGCTCCCGTGACCCACCAGAGCGCTCTTCCCTGCTCCGAGCACTGCAGGGGGGGGGGCTGTAGTAGAGTGGATTATAGGACTACAAGCATTTTAAACTAGGGCTTATTTTCGGGGTAGGGCTAATATTGCAGCCCTCACGCAAAATAACAGTAGATCTTATTTTCAGGGTAGGTCTTATTTTTGGGGGAAACACAGTATGTACGGTTTTACTAACACATGTCAAAGTTGAAAAATTGTGCTTAGGCATTAAGATTTGGTTTTACCCTTAGGCATGAATGGGGTTAAAGAAAACACACATAGGAGTCAAGGTACTCATTGCCTTCCTACAGATATTCAAATCTGACACAAGTCCCACAATGCATTTCTCCAGCAACTCTGTGCACAGGGTAGGGGGCAACTGAGAAATAACTTGTACTGTACTAGGAAAGGGGAACTCAAGTCACCAGTTTACACACCACTTCTCTATGGTTAAAAAAATAAACACACGCACGCAAAAATTCTCAAGGTGATGAGTTTGAAACAGCGAAAAATCCGAAAAGAATGAAAAAAGTAAAATACAAAATAAAATAATGTTTTTGAACAGAACAAACCAATCATTTGACACCCTCAGATGTAAAAGTATAACGTGTGTTGAACTGGCCACTTGTAGTTTCAATCGGAAGCCCACATGGCAGGGTGACACCACAAGACCAGAGCTGGAAGACAAGGACAGAGCGTTGTCACCCAATATCAGGCATTGCCTAAACAAAGACCTTCATGGCAGGATCACCAGAGATTTTATTGAAAGCTGCTGCCTTTCAAAGGGTTAAAACAGGCAGTGAGGAGGCAACATGTCATTCCCCAGCTGCCTGTCAACTGCCCTCTGGAAAGTGATCCAATTCAGTGCGACATCCAACAGGGAGCTGTGCGATGCACTGAAATACTTTACTTTAACTTTATTTGTAGTGTCACTTCATTCAGATGTCCACACAGCGATGCTCCGCAGAGGGCGACATGCGGTGCCATCCAGTGTGATTTGGAAAACAGCAGCATGACACCGCACTGCATGTGCCCTAGCAGTGATCTGCATTTTCTTCTGCAGAAATAAAACACGGGTCACAACATGTAGGGTGAGCCGACCCTTACAATAATCTTATGTCAATGATTGAGATTTTAGTGAATAAAGAAATAAAAATCAGATCAGCCATAGTGATCAGAGAATAGATGATGGCTCAGGTGTGATCTGACGGTGCTCCATGATGGATTCTTTTTTTTTTCCTCTTCCTAAAATGCAACAGGCCAAGTGCACATAATAGGGGAATGAGGGAGAGGAAGTAAGGCAGGATCCCATATCTGGGGGGCGGGCTGGAGCAGTGACCAGTAAAGGATTCCTCACCCCGAGATCTGATCACCACAGATGTCGTCAGTGAGATCAGATTCTGAGGAGTTATTTTAAGTTGCTGCATTCCTCTGAACACGGTCTGCCTCCATCCCTCATCTGCAAACCCTTAACACCCCCCCCCCCCCCCCCCACCGATCTCATAAATCAGCAAATAACCTACAGTGAATAGGGGGGAGGGGGGGGTGATGTGTCATGTGCAGTAAACTATAGCAACCCAATATTACTATACTGCAGCCAGATCGGTGGGGAAGGTCTGGGGATCTGTGATGGGTCTGCAGAGGCAGCGAAGGGTTGAAGCTGCTCAGAATCAGCACATGGACAGAGTGCTGGAAAATGCTGAGTAAGGACAAGGAGGGGGAGGAGTGCTGTGTCATGGAGGCTGCAGATATGACTTAGTGTGGGCGGGGCTTTTAAACACAACCACAGCCAAACATAAATCGGCGTTTGAGAGGAAGATAAGCAAGAAATACAACGTACAGAGCTGGTTATCATACAGCCCTGCTGGACACACACCTTTCAACAGTTGGTCAATCTGACCATAAAATTAAAAAAAAAAAAAAAAAAAAAAAAAAAAAAAAGTTAAATACGAATAAATAAAACACTAAACCAAAACGACTCAATCCTCACGGCACCCCAGAGGATAGATATATTAGTGTTTACACATTTTAGTTACTGTATTTATATCACTCATAACAAAAAGAGAAAAAAAAAATCTGAGCTGTTTGAGGACACCACAAATGTGTTAGTTATTTGTACCTGAACATGCATTTTTTTTTTTTTAATCAGTAAACATACTTTTAGGCTCCATTCACACTTGAGCGCACTGGAATTGCGGGCAGAATCTCGCAATTGTGCCCGTGATTCCAGAATTGCGTCAAATCACAGGACGCGTTTCCGATGCCATTATTTCTTAATGGCACCCCAAACACTGTGTGATTTTGCTGCCATTGTTGAGCGACAAAACACGCTAAATTCGTGGCAAAAAATGCAGAATGGGCCTGGCCCGGTGCCAAATTTTGGTACGTGAGCTTCTTTGTAGCGGAGGGAGGCTCATTCAAACGAATGGTGCCGCTCCAAAAAGTGCCACAAAAACACACACACAAAAAAGCTAAAAACAAAGCTCAGGGCAGCAGGTGTTGCTGCAGAATGCTTAGGTGTGAATGGAGTCTGGGGCCTGGTTCAGATCATCCCACACAATAAAATACAGCTTTTTACCATGCGGGCTGCTGTGAGCTCCGGCAGGGATTGGTTCAATGCGAGTTTTGCAGCGGTATGTGGTTTACTTTTCTTCATTTTTTTTTTTCTTCTTTTTTTGAAGTGTCTCAGACACATTCCATACACATCTCTGTACAGCAGCATGGCGAGTTGCAGTGATGTGGTGCCATCCAACTCACTGCAGCACAACGTGGCACGTAGTCCACTGCACATCACACCAGCGTGTAAATGGGGCACAAAGAAAACAATTGTTTCCTACGTAACCTAGCGGATATTGTTGTTTATCCAGTGGTGAAAAATACTGCAACGTAATCCACTGTCTCTCACCGCACTGAAGACAATATAATTTAATGAAATGTCATCGATATTTAAATTGTTTTTTTTTTTTTTTTTTTTAAATAAAACAAAACATGAACAGTGCGATGTGTCGTGGTTGGCGCTGCTGTCAGACAAACCGCACACCGGCTGTTGCGTTCTAACCCGTTTTTGCCACCTGACACTAAGGGCTCGTTCAAACGTTTGCTCACCATTGCCGCCCCACTGAAAAGCGATCCACTACATTTGACAGGTGATGAGGAGGCGATATTTCCCCATTTTTCACTGCCTGTTTTAACCCCAAAAATGCCGACCCACAGTGCTGCAAACTTGTGTATTTCAGGAGGTCACAGCCCCTATTCATTGGAATGGGTTGCGCTTGGTACCACCCATCAATGCCGTTTAATTTTTGCTGCGGCTGTGGAACAAAGGCTTTATGGCCGTGCCATGTGTACAGCCCGAGCAGCAGCATCTCCTTGTTGAGGTTGGCAGTAAAACGGCGGCTTGACTACCCGCTTGTATTGCTCCCCAGATGCCCATGTGAATGAGTCCCATCATTGACCTGAATTAAGCCCTGGTGTAACTAGTTATCTTTTTTTTCCCCCATTGCAGACTTCTCCCATAGATACAATGTATCTTTTTCTCCTGACAATGGAGGATCAGTACAGGGGCGGGATTTAACAGTAACGACCACTGTGATCGTCCATCACAATGATTATCATTCAGGATTTATATAGAACCAACAGTCTGCACAGCACTTATATATAAAAGGGAGACACTACAGTTACAAAACAATACAATAAAAAGAGGGTTAAGAAGGCACGGTTCATAAGAGCTTACAATCTAATGGGGTGGGGCAAGTGATCATAGGCTGACCCTACCAGTTACTAATTGTTACTCTGAGACCAGGAGAGATCAGTGATAAGCCCAATCACTGCGCTGGGGGGCGCACAATCAAGTGTACTTCCAGCACTAACACATTTGCTGAGTCTTGGAAGAAAGCCGACTTCCATAATGCTGAATTTCTTGGTGACATCGTCATTGTTGGACATCTCTCCTGATGATCCGGGTGACACCCCGGCTAAGAAAAGTCTGCACTAAGCTAACAGTGTTGTCAGCAGAGGCGGTACATCCTCCGTCCCACAATGCAATGGTCAGAGCAGCCAATCAGCAGCCCCGGACACTCCCACCTGACAGCATGCTCATTACTATGCAAACACCGACCAAAGAAAAGTCATTATACAGGAGGATGTGGGTGGAGCTGGAGGAACATTAAGACCCCGCTGACATCTGATATTAGGGGGAACCGGCGTCCCCTCACACCTCAGCCTGTTCAACCAATGAGGGTCCGGCATGGATCCCGACACCCTGCGATGTGCACACCACTAGAGATTACCTCTGGCCACCCCTCCCCCATACAATGTTATGTGCTGCAGATCGTACCTGGTTCATGCCGGCGTTGGCGAAGAGCAGGGTGGGGTCATCCAGGGGGACGACGGCCGAGGAGTGCACATAGGTGTGCGCATTCTGCTTGAAGAAGTCGATGAACTTCTCCCGGATGGCGGCGGCGCTCAGTGGTGTCGTCATGGTGACCTGAGATGGAGAACAGTATATGTGAGGACTTACCTCCAGATACCCAGCGCCCCCCCCCCCCCCCACAGAACACACCAACACCCATACCCCCTCAGAACACCCCCACATACCCTCTCCCCCAACAAAAAGACCCCCACATACCCCTCACCCCCAAAAGAACACACCGCCCCCACAAAACATAATACCCCCTCCCCCAGACAACATAACACTGGGGGGAGGGGGGGGGGGTAATGACTCCCTCCCTCAGGGGTAAATACTTTTTACTGCAAGGTAAGTGACAGCGGTCATTCATCTCCTCCCGCTCCCTCTGTCACTCTATTTGCCCCCTTTCTATGTATTCTCCCCTCTCACCTGCCCCGGATTCTTTCCCTCACACGTTTTCTGCTCACTGAGCGGCACTGACACCTCAGACTCCGCCCCTCCCACCGATTGGACGCCGGGCGCCGTCTGCCGCTTCTAATTGCCTGAATCGGCTGTCACTCCCCGGGAGCGAGGCTGCGGCTGATGCAACTAAAAGCAAGGCGGGTCACATGATCGGGGGGCGGGGAAAGGGGAGGACCGAGCAAGAAGACGCTGAGGGGAGTGTGAGAGAGGCGAGAAACTGCTAGTATGTCTCCGCCCCCTTCCCCAGAAAAACTACAACACCCAGCATGACCTCCCCCCTCCACAGAAGAACTACAACTCCCAGCATGCCTTCCTTCTCTCTCCACAGAGGAACTACAACACCCAGCATAACCTCCCCCTCTCTCCACAGAGGAACTACAACTCCCAGCATAACCTCCCACCTCCACAGAAGAACTCCTTCTGTGGCCCCTGTGTTCTTCATGTGGCCCCTGTGTTCCTCCTATGGCCCCTGTGTTCCTCCTGTGGCCCCTGTGTTCCTCCTGTGGCCCCTGTGTTGGCCCCTGTGTTCCTCCTGTGGCCCCTGTGGCCCCTGTGTTCCTCCAGTGGCCCCTGTGTTGGCCCCTGTGTTCCTCCTGTGGCCCCTGTGTTCCTCCTGTGGCCCCTGTGTTCCTCCTGTGGCCCCTGTGTTCCTCCTGTGGCCCCCTGTGTTCCTCCTGTGGCCCCTGTGTTGGCCCCTGTGTTCCTCCTGTGGCCCCTGTGTTCCTCCTGTGGCCCATGTGTTCCTCCTGTGGCCCATGTGTTCCTCCTGTGGCCCATGTGTTCCTCCGTTGGCCCATGTGTTCCTCTGTTGGCCCATGTGTTCCTCCGTTGGCCCCTGTGTTCCTCCGTTGGCCCCTGTGTTGGCCCCTGTGTTCCTCCTGTGGCCCCTGTGTTCCTCCTGTGGCCCCTGTGTTCCTCCAGTGGCCCCTGTTGGCCCCTGTGTTCCTCCTGTGGCCCCTGTGTTCCTCCTGTGGCCCCTGTGTTCCTCCTGTGGCCCCTGTGTTCCTCCGTTGGCCCCTGTGTTCCTCCTGTGGCCCCTGTGTTCCTCCTGTGGCCCCTGTGTTCCTCCGTTGGCCCCTGTGTTGGCCCCTGTGTTCCTCCTGTGGCCCCTGTGTTCCTCCTGTGGCCCCTGTGTTCCTCCAGTGGCCCCTGTTGGCCCCTGTGTTCCTCCTGTGGCCCCTGTGTTCCTCCTGTGGCCCCTGTGTTGGCCCCTGTGGTCCCTGTGTTCCTCCTGTGGCCCCTGTGTTCACTAGAGTCAAGCCACCAGACAGTTGCAATTCAGTGGTCTTGCTATCAATATTCAATATATTCAACACAAAAAAACTAAATATAACATAATATAATATATAAAATAATGATTACACAGAGTTGTCACACATACATCACTCTAACATTTACAATACGCTATGATTTTATTGTGCAGATTTAAAGATACAGAGCCCCAAATATGAACCCATTGGTTCCAAACTGACTTTTTTGTAATACTTCAAAGTGGGTCAGCAACAAAATCTCCCATTGGACCAATACGTTTACAATGCAGATGTGTCATACACCCCCCCCCCCCTATGATATCTTACAATATTTACATTTACACCCCATTCACACATAAGGCCTCATGCACACAGGGCGTTTTTACAGCTGCTTTTAGCAGCATCAGACTTTTTTTTTTTTTTTTGCAGCTTAAATCTTATTCTATGGCCTCATGCACATACAGGCTTTTAGGAGCTGTAAAAGGCATAGGCGTTTTCAAGCTGCAAACAAAAACCCCAGGGCCAGCGCGTTCTGGGGACCGGCATTAGAGCTGTAAAAATGTCTGACAATGGTAAAAGCTGCTAAATGCGGCTTAACGCTGGATACAGCTGCATTAAACTTCGCCAAGCGTTTTTTGACATGTCAAAATCAATGGTTCCCTATGAGATCCCATTAATTTGAATAGAAGTCGCACCAGAAATCGGATCATGATGATCCAACTTGCGGTGTGGCTTGTGCACTGAGGATCTTGAAGGGGAACCCTCACCATAATTAAAAAAAAAAAAAAACAATTCTGGGGTATCCCCTAAAATCCATACCAGACTCTTATCTGAGCACGCAGCCCAGCAGGTTATGAAAGGGGAGGGGGGACGGCGAGCACCCCCCCCCCGGACCATACCAGGCCACGTGCCCTCAACATGGGGGGTGAGTGCCTGTGCCCCTCCACCCCAAAGCACCTTGTTCCCATGTTGATGGGGACAAGGGCCTCTTCCCGACGACCCTGGCCGGTGGTTCTCAGAGTCTGCAGGTGGGGGGCTTATCGAAATCTGGAAGCCCTTTTAACAAGGGGGCCCCCAGATCCCGGCCCCCACCCTATGTGAATGAGTTTGGGGTACATTGTACCCCTACCCATTCACCCCCAAAAAAAGAGTCAAAATTAAAAAATAGTACTCAGGTTTTTGACAAAGTAATTTATTGAAGCAGCTCCGGCGTCTCTTCTCCTTCTGATTTCTTCTCCCTTCGGCGACGTCTTCATCCTCTGGTTTGTCTCCCTTCACTGATGTCTTATTCCGTTGCCGGTAGGAATGCACCTCCCTCCACAGGGGAACTACAACTCCCAGCATGACCTCCCCCATACCTCTCCACAGAGGAACTACAACTCCCAACATGACCTCCCTCCACATGGGAACTACAACTCCCAGCATGACCTCCCCCCTCCTTCCCTCTCCACAGAAGAACCACAACTCCCAACATGACCTCCCCCTCCTTCCCTCTCCACAGAGGAACTACAACTCCCAACATGACCTCCCTCCACAGGGGAACTACAACTCCCAGCATGACCTCCCCCCTCCTTCCCTCTCAAGAGAGGAACTACAACTCCCAACATGACCACTCCCTCCTCTCTCCACAGAGGCATTACAACACCCAACATGACCACCCCCTCCTTTCCTCTCCGCAGAGGAACTACAACTCCCAACATAACCTCCCCCTCCTCTCTCCACAGAGGAACTACAACTCCTAACATGACCTTCCCCCTCCTTCCCTCTCCACAGAAGAAATACAACTCCCAACATAACCTCCCCCCTCCTTCTCTCTCCACAGAGGAACTACAACTCCCAACATGACCTCCCCCTCCTTCCCTCTCCACAGAGGGACTACAACTCCCAGCATGACCCCCTATCCCTCTCCACAGGGGAACTACAACTCCCAACCTGACCTCCCAGCACAGGGGAACTACAGCTCCCAACATGACCTCCCCATCCTTCCCTCTCCACAGAGGAACTACAACTCCCAGCATAACCTCCCCCTACTTCTCTCTCCACAGAGGAACTACAACTCCCAACATGAGCTCCATTCACAGGGGAACTACAACTCCCAGCATGACCTCCCCCTCCTTCCATATCCACAGAGGAACTACAACTCCCAACATAACCTCTCCCTCCATCCCTCTGCACAGAGGAACTACAACTCCCAGCATTCCCCCCTCCTCTTTCCACAGAGGAACTACAACTCCCAGCATGACCTCCCCTCCTTCTCTCTCCACAGAGGAACTACAACTCCCAGCATGACCTCCCCCTCCTTCTCACTCCACAGGGGAACTACAACTAACCTCCCCCCTCCTTCCCTCTTCACAGAGGAACTACAACTCCCAGCATGACCTCCCCCTCATTCTCTCTCCACAGAGGAACTACAACTCCCAACATGACCTCCCTCCACAGGGGAACTACAACTCCCAGCATGACCTCCCCCATCCCTCTCCACAGGGGAACTACAACTCCCAACATGACCTCCCCCTCCTTCCCTCTCCACAGAGGAACTACAACTCCCAACATAACCTCCCTTCTCCTTCCCTCTCCACAGAGGAACTACAACTTCCAGCATAACCTCCTTCCCTCTCCACAGAGGAACTACAACTCCCAACATGACCTCCCTCCACAGGGAAACTACAACGCCCAGCATGACCTCCCCCTCCTTCCCTCTCCACAGAGGAACTACAACTCCCAACATAACCTCCCCCTCCTTCCCTCTCCACAGAGGAACTACAACTCCCAGCATAACCTCCCCCCTCCTTCCCTCTTCACAGAGGAACTACAACTCCCAGCATGACCTCCCCCCTCCTTCCCTCTCTACAGAGGAACTACAACTCCCAGCATGTCATCCCCTCTCCACAGAGGAACTACAACTCCCAGCATGACCTCCCACCTCCTTCCCTCTCCACAGAAGAACTACAACTCCCAACATAACCTCCCCTCTCCTTCCCTCTCCACAGAGGAACTACAACTCCCAGCATGACATCCCTCTCCTCTCTCCACAGAGGAACTACAACTCTCAACATGACCTCCCTCCACAGGGGAACTACAACTCCCAGGATGACCTCCCCCTCCTTCCCTCTCCACAGAAGAACTACAACTCCCAACATGACCTCCCCTCCTTCACTCTCCACAGAGGAACTACAACTCCCAGCATGACCTCCCCCTCCTTCTCTCTCCACAGAGGAACTACAACTCCCAACATGACCTCCCTCCACAGGGGAGCTACAACTCCCAGCATGACCTCTCACCATCCCTCTCCACAGGGGAACTACAACTCCCAACATGACCTTTCTTCACGGGGAAACTACAACTCCCAACATGACCCCCCCTCCTTCCCTCTCCACAGAGGAACTACAACTCCCAACATGACCTCCCCCTCCTTCCCTCTCCACAGAGTAACTACAACTCCCAGCATGACATCCTCCACAGGGGAACTACAACTCCCTTCATGACCTCCCCCTCCTTCCCTCTCCACAGAGGAACTACAATTCCCAACATGACCTCCCCCTCCTTCCCTCTCCACAGAGGAACTACAACTCCCAGCATGACATCCCTCCACAGGGGAACTACAATTCCCAACATGACCTCCCCCTCCTTCCCTCTCCACAGAGGAACTACAACTCCCAACATGACCTCCCCCTCCTTCCCTCTTCACAGAGAAGCTACAACTCCCAGCATGATCTCCCCCTCCTTCTCTCTCCACAGAGGAGCTACAACTCCCAACATAACTTCCCCCATCCTTCCCTCTCCATGGGGGAACTACAACTCCCAGCATGAGCTCCCCTCTTCTTCCCTCTCCACAGAGGAACTACAACTCCCAACATGACCTCACCGCCTTCCCTCCCCACAGGGGGACTACAACTCCTAGCACGACCTCCCCCTCCTTCTCTCTTCACAGAGGAACTACAACTCCCAACATGACCTCCCTCCACAGGGGAACTACAACTCCCAGCATGACCTCTCCCCTCGTCCTGCTCCACAGGGGAACTACAATTCCCAACATCATGACCTCCCCCTCCTTCCCTCTCTACTGGGGAGCTACAACTCCCAACATGACCTTCCCTCTCCACAGGGGAACTACATCTCCCAACATGACCTCCCCTCCTTCACTATCCACAGGGGAACTACAACTCCCAGCATGATCTCCCTCCACAGGGGAACTACAACTCCCAGCATGACCCCCCTCCACAGGGGAACTAAAAATCCCAACATGACCTCCCTCCTCCATAGAGGAATTACAACCCCCAGCATGACCTTCCTCCTCCTCCTTTGGGGAGCTACAACCCCTAGCATGACCTCCCCCCTCTTCACACTCCACAGGGGGAAACTGCAACTCCCAACATGACCTCCATCCACAGGAGAACTACAACTCCCAGCATGATCTTCCTCCTTCACAGGGGGAACTTCAACTCTCAGCATGACTTTCCTCCTCCTCCTCTGGGGAGCTTCAACTCCCAGCATGACCGCCATCCACAGGAGAACTACAACTCCCAGCATGGCCTCCCTACTGCACAGGGGAACTACAACTCCCAACATAACCTCCCCCTCCTTCCCTCTCCACAGAGGGACTACAACTCCCAACATGACCTTCCCCTGCCTTCCCTCTCCACAGAGGAACTACAACTCCCAGCATGACCTCCCCTCCTTCCCTCTACACAGAGGAACTACAACTCCCAGCATGACCTCCCCTCCTTCCCTCTACACAGAGGAACTACAACTCCCAACATGACCTCCCCCTCCTTCCCTCTCCACAGAGTAACTACAACTCCCAGCATGACATCCTCCACAGGGGAACTACAACTCCCTTCATGACCTCCCCCTCCTTCCCTCTCCACAGAGGAACTTTAATTCCCAACATGACCTCCCCCTCCTTCCCTCTCCACAGAGGAACTACAACTCCCAGCATGACATCCCTCCACAGGGGAACTACAATTCCCAACATGACCTCCCCCTCCTTCCCTCTCCACAGAGGAACTACAACTCCCAACATGACCTCCCCCTCCTTCCCTCTTCACAGAGAAGCTACAACTCCCAGCATGATCTCCCCCTCCTTCTCTCTCCACAGAGGAGCTACAACTCCCAACATAACTTCCCCCATCCTTCCCTCTCCATGGGGGAACTACAACTCCCAGCATGAGCTCCCCTCTTCTTCCCTCTCCACAGAGGAACTACAACTCCCAACATGACCTCACCGCCTTCCCTCCCCACAGGGGGACTACAACTCCTAGCACGACCTCCCCCTCCTTCTCTCTTCACAGAGGAACTACAACTCCCAACATGACCTCCCTCCACAGGGGAACTACAACTCCCAGCATGACCTCTCCCCTCGTCCTGCTCCACAGGGGAACTACAATTCCCAACATCATGACCTCCCCCTCCTTCCCTCTCTACTGGGGAGCTACAACTCCCAACATGACCTTCCCTCTCCACAGGGGAACTACATCTCCCAACATGACCTCCCCTCCTTCACTATCCACAGGGGAACTACAACTCCCAGCATGATCTCCCTCCACAGGGGAACTACAACTCCCAGCATGACCCCCCTCCACAGGGGAACTAAAAATCCCAACATGACCTCCCTCCTCCATAGAGGAATTACAACCCCCAGCATGACCTTCCTCCTCCTCCTTTGGGGAGCTACAACCCCTAGCATGACCTCCCCCTTCTTCACACTCCACAGGGGGAAACTGCAACTCCCAACATGACCTCCATCCACAGGAGAACTACAACTCCCAGCATGATCTTCCTCCTTCACAGGGGGAACTTCAACTCTCAGCATGACTTTCCTCCTCCTCCTCTGGGGAGCTTCAACTCCCAGCATGACCGCCATCCACAGGAGAACTACAACTCCCAGCATGGCCTCCCTCCTGCACAGGGGAACTACAACTCCCAACATAACCTCCCCCTCCTTCCCTCTCCACAGAGGGACTACAACTCCCAACATGACCTTCCCCTGCCTTCCCTCTCCACAGAGGAACTACAACTCCCAGCATGACCTCCCCTCCTTCCCTCTACACAGAGGAACTACAACTCCCAGCATGACCTCCCCTCCTTCCCTCTACACAGAGGAACTACAACTCCCAGCATGATCTCCCCCTCCTCTCTCCATAGAGGAACTACAACTCCCAGCATGACCTCCCTCTACAGGGGAACTACAACTCCCAACATGACCCCCCCCTCCTTCCCTCTCCACAGAGGAACTACAACTCCCAACATGACCTCCCTCCACAGGGGAACTACAACTCTCAGCATGACCTCCCCCCTCTTCCCGCTCCACAGGGGAACTACAATTCCCAACATCATGACCTCCCCCTCCTTCCCTCTCTACAGGGGAGCTACAACTCCCAACATGACCTTCCCTCTCCACAGAGGAACTACAACTCCCAACATGACCTCCCCCTCTTTCCCTCTCCACAGGGGAACTACAACTCCCAGCATGATCTTCCTCCACAGGGGAACTACAACTGCCAGAATGACCCCCCTCCACAGGGGAACTACAAATTCCATGATGACCTCCCTCCTCCATAGAGGAATTACAACCCCCAGCATGACCTTCCTCCTCCTCTGGGGAGCTACAACCCCCAGCATGACCTTCCTCCTCCTCCTTTGGGGAGCTACAACCCCCAGCATGACCTCCCCCTTCTTCCCGCTCCACAGGGGGAAACTACATCTCCCAACATGACCTCCATCCACAGGAGAACTACAACTCCCAGCATGACCTTCCTCCTTCACAGGGGGAACTTCAACTCTCAGCATGACTTTCCTCCTCCTCTGGGGAGCTTCAACTCCCAGCATGACCTCCATCCACAGGAGAACTACAACTCCCAGCATGGCCTCCCTCCTCCACAGGGGAACTACAAGTCCCAGCATGTCCTCCTCCCTCTTCCTGTTCCACAGGGGGAACTACAACTCCCTGCATGACCTCCCTCCTCTATAGAAGAACTACAACTCCAAGCATGACCTACCCTGTCCACAGGGGAACTACAACTCCCAGCATGACCCTCCTCCACAGGGGAACTACAACTGCAAGCATAACCCTCCTCATCCACAGGGGAACTACAGCTCTCAGTATGACCTCCCTTGTCCACAGGAGAACTACAACTCCCAGTATGACCTCCCCCCTCTACAGGGGGCCACAACTCTCAATTATTTTCATAAAGGACTTGACTCAGTAATGTGTATCTGGTGATGTTCTGAAGTCTTTATCTGTTGAGGTGTGATGCTATTCATTCAATATAGATAAAGTGTAATGCTCTGCAGTCTATATCTAATAAGGTGTAATGGTCTGCAATATATATCTTTTGAGCTGTTATGCTCAGGTATACTGTATGTGACAAATGGCGGGATGGTATTTAGGGTGTGCAGAAGGCTGTATGATACTCCTACAGATCATTGCATCAGATGAGTTAGGGAGCATCACACTTCATTTTATTTATCTCCAGAGCACCACTCCTTGTCATGTACCCCCCTATATAAGGTGTGATGCCCTGTATATATATATATATATATATGCAGGGCATCACACCTTATATAGGGGGGTACATGACAAGGAGTGGTGATCATAAGCTGTAATGCTCTGTGGGTATATACATAATGAGCATCATACCATATATATGCATGCAGAGCATCACACTTCATCATATAATTCTGATGAGGCGTAATGCTCTGCATGTTTATATAATGTTCAGTGGATATATATATGATAAGGTTTTATTCTCTGCAGCTTTATATAAGGTGTGATTCTCTGCCTATACTGTATACTGTGTGTGTGTATATATATGTGTGTATATATATATATATATATATATATATATATATATATATATATATATATATATATTTATTTATTATCTCACAAAAGTGTGTACACCCCTCATATTTTTGTAAATATTTTATTATATCTTTTCATGTGACAACACTAAAGAAATTACACTTTGCTACAATGTAAAGTAGTGAGTGTACAGCTTGTATAACAGTGTAAATTTGCTGTCCCCTCAAAATAACTTACACAGCCATTAATGTCTAAACCGCTGGTAACAAAAGTGAGTACACCCCTAACCTCCATCCTCTGGATATGATGCTGAGCACGTGCACTCAACTTCTTGGGTCAGCCATGGCGAGGCCTGTTCTGAGTGGAACCTGTCCTGTTAAATCAATGTACGGTCTTGGCCACCATGCTGCAGCTCAGTTTCCGGGTCTTGGCAATCTTCTTATAGCCTAGGCCAGTGAATCTATCTAATATATATATTGTGTGTGATGTTCTTGATCTACACTATATGATGAGGTGTAATGCTCTGCAGCTATATATAAGGTGTGATGTTTTGTAATTTGTTGTGATGTGGTGCGATGCTCTGCATCTATATATGATGAAGTGTGATGTTCTGTAATTTGTTGTGATGCGATGCTCTGCAGCTATAAATGATGCGGTCTAATGATCTGCAGCTATATATGACGAGGTGTAATGCTCTGCAGCTATATATGATGTGGTGCAATGCTCTGCAGCTATATATGATGACGTGTGATGTTCTGTAATTTGTTGTGATGCGATACTCTGCATCTATATATGATGCGGTCTAATGATCTGCAGCTATATATGATGAGGTGTAATGCTCTGCAGCTATATATGACGAGGAGTAATGTTCTGCAGCTATATATGACGAGGTGTGATGCTCTGAAGCTATATATGATGAGGTGTAATGCTCTGCAGCTATATATGATGAGGTGTAATGCTCTGCAGCTATATATGATGAGGTATGATGTTCTGTAAGTTGTGATACGGTGCGATACTCTGCATCTTTATATGATGAAGTGTGATGCTCTGCAGGAATGACTCAGCCCCTCACAAACAAGACCTGTTGCTGTGTTTGCTGTGCGGGGAGGCGACTCGTGGCCGGAGAGGAATGTGGAGGTAATGAGGTCTGCACAGCACACATCCTGCGCAGTCACATAGTAGCCGAATCATTGCGGAGCTCATCATACGGTAAGTGTCTAGGGGGGGGGGGGGGGACAGCTAGAACAATGCTACAAATTGGGGGGACCCCACAGGGAATGTCCATCTATGTAGGTGGAATGATCTGCAGACAGTCAGTGGATTTCTGATCAGATTTTCTTTCCTCTTTCTTTAATATATTATATAAAAAAATTTTTTTTCATGTTGCACCCCTTCCACATTCCACATTTTGGATTTTTATTTAATTTCATTAATTTTATTTTTATTCCCTGACAACAAAATGAAAGTGATGGAGGTGGAAGTCCCCGCTGGATATTCTGAAATGTTTTTATGTTATGAGCTACATACATTGTTGTAATTGTAACATTTACCCAACCGCCGAGATCCTCCGACTTCCAAAATTTGTGACATTTTATACAAATTCTTCTTTATTTGTCTTTGAAGATGAAACATTGTATCAATACTTAATGTGGAGGGGTAAGGGGGGGGGTAGATGTCACCCGCTATCTGACTCTGCTTTCCTCCCTGCAGGTTGTCACCATGGTGAAGGCGGTTTTGCTGCTCTGCGTCGCCCTCCATCTTCTGGGCCCCTCCGCTAGCCAGGTGAGTCCAAGTCACTGCGGGTTATCACAGCGGGCACACCTCACCTTGATCACAGCGGGCGCACCTCACCTTGATCACAACGGGCGCACCTCACCTTGATCACAGCGGGCGCACCTCACCTTGATCACAGCGGGCGCACCTCACCTTGATCACAGCGGGCGCACCTCACCTTGATCACAGCGGGCGCACCTCACCTTGATCACAGCGGGCGCACCTCACCTTGATCACAGCGGGCGCACCTCACCTTGATCACAATGGGCGCACCTCACCTTGATCACAGCGGGCGCACCTCACCTTGATCACAGTGGGCACACCTCGCCTCGATCACAGCGGGCGCACCTCACCTTGATCACAGCGGGCGCACCTCACCTTGATCACAGCGGGCGCACCTCACCTTGATCACAGCGGGCGCACCTCACCTTGATCACAGCGGGCGCACCTCACCTTGATCACAGTGGGCACACCTCACCTTGATCACAGTGGGCACACCTCGCCTCGATCACAGCGGGCGCACCTCACCTTGATCACAGTGGGCGGTTCCCCTTCAATGTTAGTTCAGGAATATTGGAACTGCCACTCTTCTACTGGATGTAGACTCTGAAGCCGACTTCCTTTAATGCATAGGAACAAGCATGGGTGAGTCAGGTGTTCTGACTTCCCTGGTTGCATGCTTGTTTCAGGTCAGGAGGACAGTCCTAGGGTCTGCAACTTGCCTGAAAAATAAAAAGCTAATGAAATTATTTTATTATGTATCTGGAAGGAAATTGCCATATACAATGTTTCCTTCTCCTCAGAGATCTGTACAGTGTTGCAGATTTTCCATTTTCTGAATCGGCTCAGGGAAGAGATTGGCCGGTTTCACACAGGATGGTGCTTTTAAAGTACCATTCAACTCCAGTTGGTAAATGTTGAACACGGATCCTAATGGGGGTGCTGATTGCCACTTTAAACAAGCTGCTAGCAGGCTTCAGCATTAGGATCTGCATTTAAATGTTAACACTAAGGATGAGCCGAACACCCCCCCCCGGTTCGGTTCGCACCAGAACTTGCGAACAGACCAAAACTTTGCACGAACGTTAGAACCCCATTGAAGTCTATGAGACTTGAACGTTCAAAATCGAAAGTGCTCATTTTAAAGGCTAATTTGCATGGTATTGTTCTAAAAAGTGTTTGGGGACCTGGGTCCTGCCCCAGGGGACATGTATCAATGCAAAAAAAAGTTTTAAAAACGGCCGTTTTTTCGGGAGCAGTGATTTTAATAATGCTTAAAGTGAAACAATAAAAGTGTAATATTCCTTTAAGTTTCATACCTGGGGGGTGTCTATAGTATGCCTGTAAAGGGGCGCATGTTTCCCGTGTTTAGAACAGTCTGACAGCAAGATGACATTTCAAAGGAAAATAAGTCATTTAAAACTACTCGCGGCTCTTAATGAATTGCCGGTCCGACAATACACTTAAAAGTTAATTGATAAAAACTGCATGGGATTTCCCCACAGGGGAACCCCGAACCAAAATTAAAAGAAAAAACTGGCGTGGGGGTCCCTCTAAATTCCATACTAGGCCCTTCAGGTCTGGTATGGATATTAAGGGGAACCCCACGCCAAAGTTTAAAAAAAAATGACGTAGGGGTCCCCCCCTTCAGATCTGGTATGGATTTTAAGGGGAACCCCGCGCCAAAATTTAAAAAAAATTGGCGTGGGGTCCCCCCAAAAATCCATACCAGACCCTTATCCGAGCACGCAACCTGGCAGGCCACAGGAAAAGAGGAGGGGAGGATAGAGCGCCCCCCCCCTGAACCGTACCTGGCCACATGCCCTCAACATTGGGAGGGTGCTTTGGGGTCCCCCCCAAAGCACCTTGTCCCCATGTTGATGAGGACAATGGCCTCATCCCCACAACCCTTGGCCGGTGGTTGTGGGGGTCTGTGGGTGGGGGGGCTTATCGAAATCTGGAAGCCCTGTGTGAAATGGTAAGGGTGTACCCCTACCATTTCACCAAAAAACTGTCAAAAAAGTTAAAAATGACAAGAGACAGTTTTTGACAATTCCTTTATTTAAATGCTTCTTCTTTCCATCTTCTTTCTTCTATCTTCCTTCGGTTTCTTCCTCCATCTTCTTCTGGTTCTTCTGGTTCTTCCTTCGGTGTTCTCATCCGGCATCTTCCTCCACGGCGTCTTCTTCCCTTCTTCGTTCTTGGGCCGCTCCGCATCCATGGGAGGCTCCTGCTGTGTGACGCAGGTGTTCCTCCTGTCCCTGGGGCAGGACCCAGGTCCCCAAACACTTTTTATGACAATACCATGCATATAAGCCTTTAAAATTAGCACTTTTGATTTCTCCCATAGACTTTTAAAGGGTGTTCCGCGGCTTTCGAATTTGCCGCGAACACCCCAAATTATTCACTGTTCGGCGAACTGGCGAATAGCCAATGTTTGAGTCGAACATGAGTTTGACTCGAACTCGAAGCTCATCCCTAGTTAACACAGATCCTAATGGGAATGCTGATTGCCACTTTAAAGAAGCTACTAGCAGACTTCAGCACTTGTAGCTTGTTGAAAGCCTGCTGAAGCCTGCTAGCAGCTTGCTTAAAGTGATTTTAAAGTCTTCTTAAAAAAAAAAAAAAAAACATGTCATATGTCATGCTTACCTGCTCTGTGCAGTTGTTTTGTAAAAAGCAGCCCCGATCCTCCTCTTCTTAGGTCCCTCAGCGGCGCTCCTGGCCCCTTCCTCCTGCGAGTGCCCCCAGAGCAGGCAGCATGCAATTGGGGCACCCAAGCTTGCTTGTTTCCAGGCTGTGGCTCTGCATGTCCATTCACACACAGAGCCACAGCTCCGCCCGCCCCCTCTCTCTCCTGATTGGCTCAGTGGCTGTGATTGACAGCCATGGGAGCCAATGGCTCCCGCTGCTGTCTCAGCCAATTGAGGAGGCAGAGTCCCCGGAGAACCAAGGCACTCATGCACATCGCTGGGTCGAGAATGGGCTAAGATAAGTATTAGGGTGGGCTGCTGCACAAAAAAGTTTTTTTACCTTCATGCATAGAATGCATGAGGTTAAAAAACCTTGAGACTTTACAACCACTTTAAAGTGGCAATCAGCACTCCCATTAGGATTTGTGTTCAGCATTTACAAACTGCAGCTGAATGGTATTTTAAAAGCTTCAAGAAAGCTTGCTGAAAGCTCTGTAATTGCTTTGTCAAAGCTTGCTGTTCACACCGCTCTTATTCAAGCTAAATACTGTGCGAAACAGGCCTGAGGCTCCACTTGGCTTGTTTTAGTTTCGCCTCTGCGCCTCGCTTTTGATTGTTAGCAAATCAATATTCGCCATCGCGTCACTTCTGGTTTCTGGCTGCTTGTCAGGAGGCCAAAGATTTTGAACCCGGAAAGAAGACCGGGTTAACACGGAAGCCGCTGGGAATCAGGGGAGCCGTGACCGCTGGAGGGCTCCATTTGTAGGTAAGTCTCACGTCATCCTCTGGGTCCCCCCCAATTTTTTTTTTCAGCACTAGCCACCACTGGCCTTCAATAGACAGATCTACAATGGAGGCCTGAAACCAGACCAGGGTAGATGTTCCTAATACAGTGATCAATGGCAGCCTCTCTCTGTCCGAGCACCTGCTGCTGCTGCTGCTTTATACATTTTCTCCTGAGATTAGGTGAGTTCTGTTACCTTCCCCGGTGAGCCCCCCCACTTCTTGTACATGGAGGGGGTTTTCAGGCTGTTGGTGTTGAGTGATGATTGGTATATGGTTTGTCCCCCCAGACCTGCTCAGAGCAGCGAGAGGCTCTCCGAACTCTGCGTCAGGTCCAGAAGCTGCTCACCGATCATGAGGCGTCCTACCTGCGAGGAATGAGGACCCTAAGCCGAAGGCTGAACCAGCTGAGGACCCATCTGCAGAAGGAAGATGGGAAAGGTGGGTGCAATTCTGGGGACCCTCTCTCTTATTTCCTGCACCTCTACATTACCTGGCCTTACATGGTACGGTCTGATTTTACAATCTTTTTTTAACCCTTTAATGGCCGAGGCCAGTAAGTAAGATTCCTGACCATTGTGATTGGCTGCACAGTCCCAATGTCATCAAGAGTTCATTCTATTGGCTAATGATTGCTGGTAGTTGACCATGACACTGATAGGAGATCTCCCCAGAACAAGACTGGCCCTACAGCCAAAGAAATCCGTATAACTGTTGTAAAGGATTGAATTTACGCAAACAATGTAATATGAGGGCAGACCGTAACAGGCCATTTTCTATCAAATCTAAAGGGAATTGTACAATTGGATTGTATAGTGTATGGCCAGCCTAGCTCTGACTGACCCGCTAAACTTCATTGTCAATATTTGTCACCTGTTTGATACCCTCCTTTTCACTCATAAACCTACTTATGCGGTATTAATTTATCCCCATCACCCTGCTTTCCTCCAACCCTAGACAATTGCCCTCCTCTGAAGCCTCCTCGTCATGGGCGCATGCTGGGCCGAAAGCTGAACGTAGGACATGAGGTGCATTTCTTGTGTGATTTGGGGTTCCACCTGCTCGGCTCTGAGACCAGAACCTGCCAGGACAACCAGACCTGGAGCGGACAAGCAGCCAGCTGCACAGGTATGGATCACAGCACATGCTCACTTCTGATTGGCTGGTTGCATTTTTACATTTTACAGATTTTGGTTCTGTGGATATTTACACATCAACTATTAACGTTGGCAAACAATCTCTGGCTTACCAGCTACTGGTGAACTGTAAATCCCAGCATGCCCACTATGTTCAGGCTGTACTGGCTCTTGCAGGACCACAATATTTGGGGAGTCAGAGAATACTGGAAGATAAATTGACCAGTTCTCCCATAAGGAGGTATGAGGCTGTGTTCACCCCCACACACATATGTGATACAGAAAGTGTTCTATGAGCGTTCGTGTGTCCTGGGACTACCTGGGAAATTGAATTGGTCACTTCTCTTCTGCGGACAGGTGTAAAGCCCAGACACAAAGTATACATTTCCAGGAGAACAGCTGATCTTTGTGCTCCTTTCCTTCAGAACTGGAATAACTTCATAACCCCAGACTGTTCTTTACGGTATTACATGTCCATAGACTGTAATACACGACCATAAACTATACTGAATGACTATAGAGTGTTCTGACTGCAGATGGTACTGCATGACCATAGGCAGGACTGCACAGCCGATTACAGAACCACACTACATTACTCTAGAGTGTATTTCATGATCATAGAGCAAGCGTCACTATATGGCGGACCACAGTCCGGACATGGACTGAGTGACAGTCCTGTCCAGACTGCGGCCTTAGCAGCCTGGGTGGACTCCTCTCCCACCGCCGCTGCAGCCGTTAAAAGTCACAAGCACAACATTGCAGAGGGTGGGAGGAATCGCAGGGTGGATTCCTCTTCTGTATGTTCTTGCCTGACTGCCACCGCTGCTGCTGTTAAACTCACAGCAGGGAAGAGGGCAGGAGGCACGAGAAAGGTCTGCAGGATCTGTCCAACTCTTCTTGTTAAAAAGCGAGTGAACCTGCAGGACTACAGGGGGAGCGGGAGCTGCCCAACCTTCCATACTAACAAGCGGGTCACTTGCTTTTTAACAAGAAGAGTTGGGCAGCTCCTGCAGTCCTTTCTCCTGCCTCTAACCCTCTTTCTTGCTGTAAATTTAACAGCAGCAGGCAGATGTGTGTGTATATACAGAAGACGAGTCCACCCTGCCATTCCTCCCACCCTCTGCAATGTTGTGTCTGTGACTTTTACCCGCTGCAGCGGCGGCAGGAGTGGAGTCCACTCAGGCTGCTAAGTGGTGCAGCTGCAGTATGGACAAGACTGTCACTTGGTCTGTGTCTGGACTGCAGTCCGCCATATAGTCTATGGTCACGCAATGCACTCCACGGACATGCAGTACAGTCTATGCTCAGTACACTTTATGGCAGGGGTACCGAATTTGAAATCTGAGGTCCGGTTGGTAACATTTTCTTTCTGTAGAGGTCTGAATCTCATTTTTGTTCTATGACTCAGGTCCTTTACATCAGTGACCCTGCAGGACTACAGGGAGAGCAGAAGCTGCCAAACCTTTCATATTAACAAATAGGTCACTCACTTTTTAACAAGAAGAGTTGGGCAGCTCCTGCAGACCTTTCTCGTGCCTCCCACACTCTTCCCTGCTGTGAGTTGAATAGCAGTGGCGGCAGCAGGCAGGAGTATACATTCAGAAGGAGCCCACCCTGCCATTCCTCCCACCCTCTGCAAATCTGTGTTAAGGTATTACTGTAAAGGGGCTGTGATTTGGGGGGGCTGTGATGTGAGGGGGGGGCTGTAATATGGGGGGTTGTGATGTGAGGGGGGGGCTGTAAAATGAAGGGTCTGACTCTGATGTGAGGAGAAGGGCTGTGATTGAGATGTTGGGGGGTGGAGGGTTGTGATTGCAAGCACTCTAATGTAAGGGGGGTCTGTGATTACCAGGGGGGCTGTGATGTTGGAGGGCTGTGATGTGAGGGAGGGGAAGCTCTGATGTGAAAGGGGGTTGAGATGTAAGGGGGGGGGGGTCTGTGATGTTAAAGGGGGATGTGATGTGAAAGGGGGGACTCAGGCCACTGATGTAAAGGAGGCAGTGATGTAAAGGGCCTGAGTCCTAGAACAAAAATGAGATTCTGACCTCTGCAGAAAGAAAATGTTACCAGACCTCCAATTTTAATTCCGTACCCCTGCCAGAGAGTGTACTGACCATAGACTGTATTGCATTATCTTGGAGAATGCTACATGTCCGTAGAGTGCATTGCATGACCATAGACTGTACTGCAGGGTCATAGACTATATTACATGAGCATAAACTGCCATAGAGTGTATGGACTGCACTACACAACTGTAGACTGAATTGCATAACCATAAAGTGTACTGACCATAGACTGTACTTCATGACCTTAGAGTATACTGCACATCCATGGACTGTGCTACATGATTGTAGACTGTACTGCTGGACCATAGACTTGACTTTGCTACACAACTGTAGACTGTACTGCATGACCATAAACTGTGCTGCAGGACCATAGACTGGACTGTACTGCATGGCAATAAAGTGTACTGCATGACCATAATGTTTACTGACCATAGACAGTACTGCATGACTTTAAAGTATACTGCACCTCCATGGAGTGTACAATATGATCATAGACTGTACTGCAGAACAAGACTGTGCAGCCAGTGACTCCATCTCCTTCTTTCCCATTTCAGAACAGTCTCTGCAACCCCCCACCCCCTCCAGATCAGTGACTTGCCCCATCCCTCCATACTGCTCCATCTGAGGTTTTAGTCATACAAAGCCAGCCAGCTTCTACTGTGCCGTCTCTTTAGGTATTCCATAGTGCTCTGGAAATCCTTCTTTTTTTTCTTTTTTTAAAACTATATATATTAAAACAACCATCATTACACATTGTATTTGGGAGTGGTTTCACCCAGAACCTGATTGCCAACATCCCTTAATAAACTGCAACAAGTAAACATGTTTGGATGGGATTTTTTAGGCATTCAAGTATATCACGTATACATCCATAAAAAAAAGATAATTTTAATTAACAAATACTTAAAAACTGGTATCACAAATTAAAAAACCCCAAAGACTAAAAAAAATAATATACAGTCATAGCTGGTATGTACAAATCTCTCTATTTCCAGCGCGTTTCAAAATTTTCTTTCGTCTTTGGGTGAGAAGAGAATTCCCACACACTGAAAAACATACAAAATAGGCACAGGTCAACATTGCAATGAACTTACAACACATAAGTATGTGCCATCAAAAACAATTCATATGTTAAATGGTTATAGTGTAGTCCCCCCAGCAAGTATCAAGGTCCTCTCCATCACAAGAACCTACGGACATCAATCCAAATAAAAAACTGAGTGGATTTAAAGGGATACAAAAAATAAGCTCTCCAATATCCATAAACATTACATAGAGACATCATCAATCTTGCCCCATGTTTGACTGCCAGAACCCCCACCAAATGCTTCAATAGTTGTCCACAATAAATGACTCTGTGCCTAGTGCCCATAACAATACTATAAAATGATCATATCTCAGCCACACAGTCTAGGTCCTAATGGAGTCCCGAACAAGTAGAACAGGTGCAGCACACAAAAGGGAATTATTGCTCTAGAAAAAAAAAGCTGAAAAAAGTCCAAATGTAAAAAAAGATACAAATACTGTATACAGGTGCATCTCATAAAATTAGAATATCATCAAAAAGTTAATTTATTTCAGTAATTCCATTCAAAAATGAAACTCATATATTTTAAATAGATTCATTATACACAGAGTGATATATTTCAGGCATTTCTTTATTTTAATTTTGATGATTATGGCTTACAGCTAGTGAAAACCCAAAATTCAGTACCTCAGAAAATCTGAATATTACATAAGACCAATAAAACACTGTGGACCAACACCAGCAGATGACATGTCTCCCCATCACTGACTGTGGAAACTTCACACTGGACCTCACTCATGCAACTTGGATTCGGTGCCTCTCCACTCTTCCTCCAGACTCTGGGACCTCGATTTCCAAATGAAATGCAAACTTTTCCACAGTCAGTGATGATTTGGGGAGCCATGTCATCTGCTGGTGTTGGTCCTCTGTGTTTTATCAAGTCCAAAGCCACCGCAGCCCTCTACCAGGAAATTCTAGCGCACTTAATGCTTCCCTCTGCTGACAAGCTTTATGGAGATGCTGATTTCATTTTCCAGCAGAACTTGGCACCTTCCCACACTGCCAAAAGTACCACTACCTGGTTTAATGATCATGGAATCACTGTGCTTGAAACCCCATGGAGAATCTGTGGGGTATCGTCAAGAGAATGATGAGAGACACCAGACCCAACAATGCAGATGAGCTGAAAGCCGCTATCAAAGCAACCTGGGCTTCCATAACACCTCAGCAGTGCCACAGGCTGATCGCCTCCATGCCACATTGATGCAGTAATTCATACAAAAGGAGCCCCGACCAAGTATTGAGTGCATACTATACTGTACATGGACATACTTTTCAGTAATCCAACATTTCTGTATTAAAAATCCTTTTTTTTTTTGGTCTTGTGTAATATTCAAATTTTCCAAGATACTGAATTTTGGGTTTTCACTAGCTGTAAGCCATTATCGTCAAAAGTAAAAGAAAGAAATGCTTGAAATATATCACTCTGTGTGTAACGCATCTATAAAAAATTTGAACTGAATAACTGAAAATATTTAACTTTTTGATGATGGTCTAGTTTTATGAGATGCACCTGTATATAAAGTAAGGTTATAAAACTTGTATAAAACACCTTACAAAGCAAAAAAAAGGGCAAGGTATATATGGCCCAAAAAGAGACCATGTCATACCTTCATGTGTGAGTATCAGAGGAGAGGTTTGCTCCAATCACGCCATCCTGGGGTATCAAGCCAAAGAGATCACCTACCTGTAATCTACAGTATTTAATTGGTAGCAGAAAGGCACACAATCAAGTGTGGTTTTTCAATGTGAATGAAATGGATGTATACGTGTGATATACTGAATGCTTAGAAAGTCCCATCCAAACATGTTCACTTAAAACCTGCATCAGTTTACAAACTTGCTCACTTTCACCCTAAATTATTTCTCTTTTTCTTTAGAAAACGATTATGACAGCATCCTTAAGGGGAACCTGTCATTAAAGAAATTGGTACGCTGCCATTGCTGACCTCCTTCTAAAAAATGCCTGTCATACTGGTCCTCTGTCCCACGGAATAGCATATTCAATTAGATTCCATTATATAAGCAACATTGTGTTTGGAGATCTTAAAAGTCATACATTTGTACAATTTGTTGTAGGCACACAGCCATGGGTTAGATTCTGGCATTGTGCTCTGGAATCTGGAGATCTCTGCATCATCAAACTGACCCTGATACAGATAGCTGGTGTTGTCTCTCTGGTTTGTTAATGATTCAGCTGCAACACAATCTCACCATGCCCTGTGTCAATGCAAGTTTCTCTGTCCACAGAATCACCGTCTACCACCAACACGACCCTTCTTCGTCCCGCCAAGTGTTCTTCCTTTCATGGGACTCAGCACTGTACCTGCGATGATGGCTATGTGATCCAGACAGGAGGCGTCTGTCAGGGTAACCAGTGGGGGAGAAGAAGGGGGGGGGTATATGGTGGTAAGGGGTATTGTGTGAGTATTGGCCGCACTGCCAAATCTGCGTGAGAGGACTGTGCCCTCACAATGTTCCAAAACAGAATGTGTGTTAGAGGGAAGGTCTTCAAATTTACAGAATGTAGTGCATAGTTTGCTGGGGATCTAACCTTTAACATGGACTCGAAGTTGAGTTATTTAATTAAAAGGTAATTAATGGGATAAAAATGAACTGAATTATGGGCATTTCTCCAGCAGTCAGCTGAAAAATACATCCTGAGAGCCTTCTAGGGTGCACAGCTGGCACCTTGTGATGCATACTTTCAGATACTTATTTTTTTTCTTATATCTTTGTATATAACAGTTTAAATATGAAGTTTAATTTGCTTAAATTTTACCTTCCTTGGTTCCTCCTTTCCTTGTAGGACATGGGTGTTCCTAGGAAGATTGCATTTACATGCAGACATCCCTTGGTAAAGGCCACAAGGTAAATCTAGTGAATGAAAGGGGCAGGCGGGTTCCCTGCATCTGATTCGAAATAGCAGGAGGTTTTGACTGGCTCTCTATGGAGCCGGTTCACATATCTCTGCTGTGGCTCCAGTGCAAATTTGCACAGGAGCCCTGTGCGTGTTTTGGTCCGTTTCAGGTCTGAATTAAGCCAAAAATTTGGGTTGAAATCGGACAGTGAACGGGGATGCACAGGACCCCTGCTGGGACCCGCATCGGTATTAGGTGTGAACCCAGCCTTAAGGAAGAACATGGTTGACCCCACCATTGAGTAATGTGAGTGTAATGGTGTTAGCAACACTACCCTCTCTGGCACCAGTCTGCAGATATCCTGCAGACTTCCTCCCATTGTGCACTACTCTACAATCTCCTTCTGTTCTTATTTCCAATCCTACAGAAATCCACAGGGATTTTCCCAGCTCTGCGGGGATTGTGGAGCAGGTGGCAGTGGCCGGAAGTGTGCCAGGCATGGTATGTTGGCATCCATGGATCTCAAAGCTTCTAGAAGAGAAGGTCATTGACAGTCCAGGAGTTTGAGGATTGTGGATAAGAGGATAAAAGGGACAAAACATACAAATGAGCATTTTAATGGATCTGAAGTGTTTTTCGGAAGAGCAGTTATGTTCTTATCATGTTCGCAGTGCAGTATGGAAGGTATGGTCTTTGTAGGAACAGAAACACTCCACTATTAGGCACTTTCCATTCCTCATCTAATCATCACATACAGACTGGTTTATACACTACATGGCCAAGTCTATGGACACCTGACCATCACACCTCTATGAGCTTGTTGGACATCCACTTCCAAAACCATGGCCATCAATGTGGAGTTGCTCCCATTCTCCAATGGCCATTAATATGGAGTTACCCCATCCCTCTATGGCCATTAATAAGGAGTTGCTCCCATCCCCATTAGTATGGAGTTATCCCATCCCTCTATGGCCATTTAATATGGAGTTGTCCCATCCCTCTGTGGCCATTTAATATGGAGTTGTCCCATCCCTCTGTGGCCATTTAATATGGAGTTATCCCATCCCTCTATGGCCATTTAATATGGAGTTGTCCCATCCCTCTATGGCCATTTTAATATAGAGTTGTACCATCCCTCTATGGCCATTTAAGATGGATTTGTCCCATCCCTCTATGGCCATTAATATGGAGTTGCCCCCATCCCCATGGCCATTATAATGGAGTTGCCCCCATCCCCATGGCCAGTAAAATGGGGTTGCCCCCATCCCCATGGCCAGTAAAATGGGGTTGCCCCCAACCCCATGGCCGTTTTTATAGAGTTGCCCCTTTGTGGTTGTAGCAGCCCCCACTCTTCTAGGAAGACTTTCCACAAAATTTTGGAGGGTGTCTGTGGAAATGTGTGCCGATTTGTGAGGTCAGGTGTTGATATTGGATGAGAAGACCTGGCTCACCATCAGCATTCCGATTCATCACAAAAGTGTTCAGTAGGGTTGAGGTTAGGGTTCTGTGCAGAACAGTTGAGTTCCTCCACACCAACCTGGCCACACCATGTCTTTATAGGATACAGAGAACAGGGTTCCCCCTTATGGGATTTTAAAGGCCCTAGTGGTGATATAACACCCACAAACAAAAGTGTGTAAAAAATAGAAATAGAAATTTATTATGCTATAAAGGATTTAAAAAAAATACATGACATACAAATACTTGCTGCGAAAGGCGTGGCTAATACCTTTTTTTTTAAAGATTTTTTTTAGCCACTAGTCTGGTGGAGTATGCAGCTTTCAGGCCAGGTGGCCTGTGTGAAATATATGTATATAACACGATTGCTGTGATCAGCATAACAACATGGAGATTTACCTATCGAGTTAAAAAAATATATACAAAAGATTCCAATAATCAAAGTAAGGCATGAAATGTAATTACTTTGTATCCTACACTATATGACTCTATACAAGACCAATGTACTGGCTATTATAAAACAATCAAAAAATAAAAAACAGTGTCCTTGCATTACTCACCAGAGAAGGATATGGGCTAAGGCTTCCCCTGGAAGGAGGTAGAGATCCCCTTGCTACCAAGGAGCGTTTGGAAGTGACAGGACCCCCCAGGCTACACACCTTAAATACCCCATAAGAGGAATTAGCTCTGCCGTCACGCCGCCCAGCGTAGCATGGCGCCATGCTGGGCTGGCATGCGTTCCACCACTAACCCCCAGGAACACGGCACGTGGCACGACCATGTCCAAAAGGGGTGGAGCTATGCCTGCTCCCACCAATGCACATGTGGGCGGAGCCAGAACGATGCAGCCAAGCAACCCCCAGGGTTGCGCAGCAACCCAAGGGGCGGAACGACCATCGTCCAGCAAAACCACTGCCCGGGATGGTAAGTCACCACCCGCTGCAGCCGCATGGGTGGCCTGGGTGCACCGGGTGGGAGTTCAAAAGGGCCAAGCGATCGGACCAGATGTTAAGCAGGTGACACCATGTCTTTATAGAGCCACAGGAACACAGTCATGCTGGAACAGAAAAGGGTCTTCTCCAAACTGTTACCACAAAGTTGGAAGAACACAATCGTCTACAATGTCTTTGTATGGTGCATTATTAACAGAACTTTTTACTGAGGATACCTGAACTACATCATCGGGAGAGGGGTTCCCATACCTTTTAGCCTTAGAGTGTACGGGTTATTAAACTGCATATCTATACAAAACATATTTAGTGTTGGATGGAGTGTGGAAGGATCAGAACGCCTATCAGATTTTTCCTGCTGTCTGTGTTCCCACTGGTGAGCCCCTCTACATTGTTCTGTTGACAAAGACTGATAGGAAATCTCAAATGGTATGATTATCAACGAAACTGGAGGTGAGGGACACTTTCCAATGGAAATGCCTGTCCTGGTGACAGCTATCTAAGAGGAGATTACGCATCACTTCCTATTGTGCCTACAAGAAAAGAAGTAAAGAGAAATCTCCACAATGGGACACAGGTAGCAAAATAACCATTGAGACCTATTCTATCCAAAAGATAAAGGACATTTTGGCTTTATGTATATTTTAGGAAAACTCAACAAAATAGGATTAACGCAAGTCTTTATTAGTTTCTCTCCCCCCTCCTCTGCAGACATCGATGAATGCAGCTTGTTCCATGGAAGTGCACTTGTGAAGATTTGTGTCCATGAATGTGTCAATACTCCTGGATCGTACCAATGTGTCTGCCCACAGGGGTATCTGCTGGATTCTTCACAGAACAGGTGCCAGGGTAAGTCGCTCCATCTATGACATAAATACCCAGACGGTTATCACATGACCGCCTCACCATTCCTTTCCTTTCCTCTCCTCTCAGATATCGATGAGTGCGTGTCAGAGCAGAGTGCCTGTGCTGGAGGACAGACCTGCGTCAATCTGTATGGTGGCTTCACGTGCGTCCGCCCCGAGTGCCCCAAACCCAAACACAACACAACCTACATGAAGACCTCTGCATAGTGAGTGTGATTTCCTCCTCAAGGTCTACAGATAATGGAAGACTTAGAAAAGCTTCAGGAGGAAACCAAATAAATGAATTCCTCGGCTCAAAGGACAGGGGCACGTAGAGTAGCTGTAGAAGAAGATTTTACGATGGGTTTAGAAAAGGGCGTCCTTTACAGCAGTGGTCATCAACCCTGTCCTCAGGGCCCACTAACAGGCCAGGTTTTATGTATTACCTTGGGGGAGATGCAGACTAGAACACTGCAATCACTGAGCAGCAAATGATGTCACCTGTGATGTATTGGTTATCTTGCAAACCTGGCCTGTTAGTGGGCCCTGAGGACAGGGTTGATGACCACTGCTGTAAAGGACGCCCCTTTCTAGCTGTGAAATGCCAGAGAATATGATGTGATAATGAAGGTAATTGTAATTTGTGGATTGGCCTCTAGGTGGAGCTCTCAGGGGCTCAAAACAATAACCCTGTCGCCTAACAACTGTTGAGATAAGATATCTGTCACACAGGGAGGGCATTGTTTTTAAAAGGGCTGGTAAAAGCAAACTTTTACTCAATAGATACACAAAGCATTATTGCACTCCTATCCCTATATGGTTTTTGTTAAGCCAGTCCTGCCCACTTGCCACCATTTTTGCGGAGGCAAGTATTACGTCTCCTCCTCTCTGTAGCCTCCTGGAATATGCACATAACATATTCCTGAAGGCTGTAGCAGTGGGGACACACAGCGGCCGGAGTGTGGAGCTGGGGTACAACATCAGGGACTGTCTGCCTGAACTCAGAAGAGGCAGCCAACTCCCAATGACATCACAGAAGAAGATGCACAGGACCTGGCAACTGAGCAGAGGATTGCAGCAGGACAACCCTGGATTCACTGGGCAGGTGAGTATGTGAATCTAGAACTAACCGGGAGTTAAAAAGAAAACAAAAAAGGAGGATATAGTGATGTTCCTCTTTAACATAAATATGCAAATTACATTCCTTTGGGACTGCTGTTAAAGTGGCTACTATCTACTGTGTGTCATGCTGAGCAGCTGCATATTATACACAGAGGAGTCACTTGCACAGCACAGGCACCATTCACATTTTTCTCAATGAATGCAAGTCATTCTCTGATTGGACAAGGTGGAGAGGGCTGGGTGATTACATCACATTATAAATGTATGTGACCTGTGCTCCTCATCTTGTATCTGCTCAGCCCTCTCACCTGGTCTCCTCCTGTTTCTGCAGTCAGTGTGAACGGACACCATGCCACGTGGGCAGCGCCGCATGCCTGGAAGCCCCCCATTCTGTCTCCTTTCACTACATTGGCGTACAGTCCCAGCTGCCGGTTCCTCGAGTCCTGTTCACCATGACGGCACCGCGGTCTCCAGGAGATGGCCAACGCTTCACCATCACAAGAGGCAAAGGTCAGCGTGGCCTGGAGGTGCGGCAAGCTGGCAGACACCGGGGAGAACTGATCCTGACCAAACAACTGACTGGACCGGCTGAGATACAGGTGGACGTGGAGATGGCGGAAATGTCTGGGCAGGGGTTTCTCGGGAGGCACATCTTTACCGTCACTCTGTTTGTATCTCAGTACCCATTCTAGACTCTGGTGAGGAGAGGGGTGACCCACACTCTGCAGTATTATAGGCACTGCGGATGAGGTCAGGTGGGAGCTTTCTGCTTCACTTTATACGCAAACGTCCTAGTGCTTTTCCCTCTTTGTTACATTGGCAGATCTTCTATAACAACGTGCTGGTAGATCACTGTGTTGATGGGTTGTGTTTTCTTGGCGCAGAATCCGAATAACGGTCGTAGCAGGGTGTGTTGTGTGATGGCTGCAATACATGACAAGCCACCATTTACAAGCAGGGTCAGTAGAAGGCCACTACTTCCTGGAGGCTGTGCTTTGTAAGCTCCCTCTGCTTTCGCATACAAAATATACAAAGTTTGGGTTTGAATTTGGTGGCACAAAGGAACAACTTGGTGCCATTTTTTAAAGCAGAACTTTACTTATAACAACTTGATAAAAAAAAAAAAATAATGTTCTTTAGCAAGGAACATACATTCCACATTAATAATCTACTAAATTAGTGTGTTCTGTAAATTACTTCCAGCATTGCTTCTGTTTCTTCCTGCTGGAGGCTGCCATTTTGCTGAAGCCCAGAACCCCTGAGCAGCAGTAAATCTTTAAGCTGTCAGCAGATCGGCCTCTAGTGGCTGAGACTTTCGGCACAATGCCAAAAATGGAGAGCAACTGAGCATGTGCAGAGTGGGGTGAGACAGTGTGTTACTGGATTTTAAACAGTATAGGCACTTACCCTGTTTCCCCGAAAATAAGACCTAGCATGATTGTCGTGATGGCTGCAATATAAGCCCTACCCCCCAAATAAGCCCTAGTTAAAGTCCTTGTAGGTCTTATTTTCAGGGTAGGGATTATTTTTGGGAAATAGGGTAGGGCTTATTTGGGGAAACAGGGTATATTTAATGCTTTACATAGCTATACCTGCAAAAGGGGCCAGCGTGAAGTGGTCTAATTGGACGGAATTCTCTGACTAAAGTTCCACTTTAAGGCTTTCTGCATGTGAGAATTAGACAGAATCAACTGTAGGTGTTCCAACAGGTGCGTTCCGGGATCACCTAGTTACAGGCAGAAGGGTGCGGGGTGGATGAAGGACTGAATAAGAACAGGAAGGATAATCCATTTGCATTACTAGACTAGACTAGAATTTCATTTTGACTAGAGTGTGCCTATTCCTCTAACACCTTCCCTCCATGGTACATAATTGGTTATGCCAGGCTTAACATTTTTTAAGGTTAGAACTCCACACTTATTTTGACTTTAAATACTTGGTTCGGGCCAAGCTAGTCCAAACAAACTGTTATCACCACCAACTATTAAGCACGCTGTGTGTACTAAAATGGACTGTAGTAGTTTCAGCTGCATAGAGTATACGGTAGAGGTGCACCAAATTAAAATTTTGGTACCCAAAATTCAGGATACACTTGGCCAAAACTGAAAATGACAGGTTTTTTTTTAACCCCTTCCTGTCCGCACTTTAGCCGAATGACGGCTACAGAATGGACCTACTTTGCCGGGAGGCCGTCATATGACATCCTCCCATGCCCGAGCGACCTATGTGCCCCCTGCAGGGCGCGCGTGGCGCATTCTGTGATCAGCGAGTCTGAGACTCGGCTAATCATAGATCTGGGTAAGGGGTCGATCCCGACCCCTTACCATGTGATCAGCTGTTCATGTGATGTAAACAGACCCGGTAATCGGATATTTTTTCTCCTCAAGCTGAAAAAAAAAAACTGATCACCGGCAGCTGTCAGAGGGACATCGGTCCGATCACGGAGAACCGCCGCCGAGTGATCTGTACCCACCTGTCCCACCTACCAGTGCACAACAGTGCCTCTTACCAGTGGCCACAGTGCCACCTATCAATGCCTCATCACCAGTGCTGCCTTATCAGTGCAGCCTCCTAAGTGTATATCAATGAAGGAGAAAAATTACCTGTTTGCAAAATTTTATCACAAACTATGAAAAAAATGTTTTGTTTTTTCGAAATTTTCCGTCTTTTTTTGTTTAGCAAAAAATAAAAACCCCAGCAGTGATTAAATACCACCAAAAGAAAGCTCTATTTGGGTACAGTGTTGCATGTTACAATTATATATAAAAATATATATATATTTTTTTTTATCGGTCTCGACTTTTTAATTCATATCATAAAATTAAACGAAGCATCCCTTTAAATTCTATGTATGTCTTCACCCTGTTTTGCTGCACTTCCGTTGTGGTGTTAAAAATCCTGCTTGCTGCATTTTTGGTCAGTTAAACAAAAACGGAGCCAAAAGATGCACAGGACTCCTGTGCGAGCCGCTCCGTAGATATGTGAACCGGCTACATAGAGAGCCGGTCACGATCTCTTAGTAAGGCGAATTGGATGCAGAGAAAAATACGCATTCAATTCACACTAGTGTGAACCCAGCCTGAATGTTTCTTTGCCATTCAGGAGAAGCCTTGTATTTCTTATCAGTGAATACAAGGCTTTCTCTGAGTGGCTGAGGTAGAGAGGCAGGTGGAAGACATCCCGAATTCCACCTGTAAAAATACAAGGGTTCTCCTGAATGGGAGGGAGAAGCGCTAAGCCCGATTCGATGTAGTTCTTGCAGCAAGCATGATGTTGCGATTATTTCTCTCAGAACACAGTGCCACATAGTGTTTGTGGCTGATGCTATTATATTATAGTTCAACACACAGCAGCCGGATCAGTTAGCAATGGAAATAGTTGGTTGTGCCAGTTTGGCCCAAACAAACTACTTATGCCGCGTACACACGACCGGTTATGCTGTCGGAATAAACTCCGAAGGTTTCTCCGACGGAATTCCATTCAATCGGTCTTGCCTACACACGGACAAACCAAAGTCTGACGGTCCAGAACGTGGTCACGTACAACACGTACGACGGGACTAGAAAAGGGAAGTGCAATAGCCAGTAGCCAATAGCTTCCGTCTCATTCTTGCTTCAGAGCATGCGCCGTTTTTGGTCCGTCGGAACAGCATACAGACGAGCGGTTTTCCCGATAGCAATTGGTTCCGTCGGAAATATTTAGAACATGTTCCATTTCTAGGTCCTTCAGAATTTTCGAAAAACAAAGTCCGATGAGGCACACACACGATCGGAATAGACAGTGAAAAGCTTCCGTCGGACTTTTTCTGTCGGACATTCCGCTCGTGTGTACACGGCTTTAGTGTTACAGTAAACGTGAAAATAAATGATCTACACAATGTTTGATGAAGAAAGTGAAAATATCTGCAGAATAGATTCAGCCATTTGTTTTCTCTGTAAATAGGGTACACTTATTATTTCAGCCTCTCTAGATAGGTAATGCCCATCGTTTCAGCCTCTATAAATAGGCATGTAGTTTAGAGATATTTTTTTCCCCTGCAAAGTAAAATTGTCCTTCTCTTCTGAGACAAGATCAGTCTATGCACAAATAACATCATTTCACATAGGGGCTTATAGATGAGTGTTTTATTGTTAAATAAAATTCATTTAGAAATATGAAAGTTTTTTTTAATATATATGATATATATATATATATATATATATATATGGGAACGGACCACAGCTATGGAACGCGGACATCCGCTCGGAAGAAAACCATCTGGCTTTCAGAAAGAAGCTCAAGACCCATCTCTTCTGAAGACCCAGACAGACACTAGCACTATACAAGTTATTCATATATATATATATATATATATATATATATATATATATATACACACATATATACACATATATACACACACACACTGAGCTATTAATATTCCCCCCCTCCATGACTTTTCCATCAAAAGCAACAATGCAACTATCAGTCCCTCCCCTCACGCCAGGGTACTAGGTGTAATCCTAGACTCTAACTTGTCATTTCAGCCCCAAGTACAATCCTTGTCAAAAGTTTGTAGAATTCACCTCCATAACATCTCTAAAATTTGCCCCTTTTTAACAAATGAAACCACCAAGCCCCTCATTCACTCCCTTGTTATCTCTCGCCTTGAGTATTGCAACTCATTGCCCAACCTCTCCATAGGCTATCCCCTATTCAGTCCATCATGAATGCTGCTGCCAGACTTATCCACTTTACCAACCGCTCAGTGTCTGCCAACCCTCTCCTCCAATCCCTGCACTGGCTCCCAATTACCCAGAGAATTAAATTAAAAATACTAACCACAACGTACAAAGCCATTCACAACTCTGCCCTGAGCTACATCACCAATCTTGTCTCCAAATATCACCCAAATCGTCCTCTCCGCTCTTCTCAGGACCTCCTACTCTCAAGCTCTCTCATCTCCTCCTCCCATGCTCGTCTCCAGGATTTCTCCAGAGCCTCTCCCATCCTCTGGAATTCACTACCTCCACCGGTCCGGCTATCCCCTACTTTTGCTCACTTCAGGCGATCCCTGAAAACTCATCTCTTCAGGAAAGCCTAGCACGTCTCCAACTAATCTTCTACCACTTCCATCAGCTCATTCCCTACAGTTACAACCTTCTGTACCACCTGCCCCACCCTATTAAATTGTAAGCTCCTCTAAGCAGGGCCCTCTTAATCCTCTTGTATTATCTCTTTTTTATATTGTAAAGCGCTGCGTAAACTGTTGGCGCTATATAAATCCTGTATAATAATATATAGAAGTACAAGAACTTATATGTTCGACTATATGACCTACTTTCAAGTGTATGCATTGCCAAAACATTATTTTTAGATTATGTAGGGAAAAGTTACAACCCTTTGAGGTGCTCTTATGCCATCTGTGCTGTATGCAGCATAGGGAGGATTTCCCTACACTTCATGTGCCAGAGACATAACAGGAAGTCAGAGGAAATCTCTCCAATGCAAGTAAAAATTAAAAGCTGCCTCCACTAGAGGATTTCCCTTCTATTCCTGTTCATGTGAGTTCTGTAACATTTTGGATTTCCCATCACTTCCTGTCCTGGTGACCCCAGGAAACAGAGAGGGTGAATCTATGCACCAGAGTAGTAAAAAGTTGAGTCTAACCCTTCCCAATGCTATCAGGAACTAAAGAAAAGAATGTTGCCTTTACACACATTTTAAGAGTTAATAGAGCCAATTAGCTGAGCTCCGCATGTACTGATGTCTCTTCTGGAAATAAACATGTTTACTGTGCTGGAGAAATATGTCTGTTGCCGTCGGTTGGGGTGTTTATGGAGCGTCTGCTGGCAGCGCAGGTATGGCACAACCACACATAAAAACACTGCTGCTGCCAGGGTATGGCATCACTTCATATAGGGAGCAAATCTATAACAGCTAGGGGGCCAAGCTGGGCTTGCATAGGGCCACACAGCTAGCTGTAGGAAGAGGCTGGGGGGGTCAGGAAGGGTCATACAGATTGCTGTTGGGGAAATGTGAGAACGTCACAAATCCGCAGTGCAAGGAGGAGACGGCGGCTTACAAAGGGCGGCTTGTGCAGTGGATGGAGGGGACCGGCTGTCATTAGTCAGGTAAACAACTCGAGGTAGAACCTGAATCCAGGAATAACATACTGTACATAACACAGATTAAGCTGTTCTCGGACACCATGTACAAAAGATTAACCCGCTCCATTTTGTTTGGCCGATGGGAAGATATGGAATATATCATCTTGTATGTACAGTGCTGTGATTCATTGGTTTTATACAGGATCTGGGATCATGGCACACTTAAAGTGTTCACCTTTACAGAAAAAAAACGTAAAGGTAAACCAACGTCATACACTCTCCCCCACCCCCTTGGCCCCTTCTGTACTAACCTCTGGGGATGCTGAGCTGTCTGTGCCAATGTTACCAGTCCAGGCATTTTAAAATCACTGCTCTGCTTCATCTTCTCTGTGCAGTGCTTCCAGGACAGATCAGAGCAATTCTGATTGGTCGGTACCTGCACAATGAATTGCGCTGGTGTGTCCTGGAAGCACTAAACAGTGAAGAACTAAAAGAGCGGGGACTGGAGTGTCCTACACAGAGCCCCAACCTCAACCCTACTGAACACCTTTGGAATGAATTGGAATGCCAATTGTGATCATCCGACATCAGTACCTGACTTCAAAATAGGCACAACTTTCCACAGACACCTTCCAAAATATTGTGGAAAGTCTTCCCAGAGGGGTGAAGCCTGCTACAGCTGCAAAAGGTATTTGACCAGTTTGGTGTGGAGGAACTCAAGTTTCCTGCACAGAGCCCTGACCTCAACCTCACTGAACACTAATCAGCCAAGGGTTTCTCATTCAACATCAGTACCTGGTTCTGGCACTGGCTGATGGGGGACTATCCTATGTTTTTTTATATATAATCTTTATTTTGATTCCTGCAAACATAATAGAAATACACACAAAAAAATCTACAGTAAAAGAAGCAAAGTACAAGAGAACATGTGCAGGAAATGTGATCTATACAGTTGTGCTCATAAGTTTACATACCCTGGCAAAATGTATGATTTCTTGACCATTTTTCAGAGAATATGAATGATAAAACAAAAACATTTCTTTCACTCATGGATAGGGTTTGGCTGAAGCCATTTATTATCAATCAACTGTGTTTATTCTTTTTAAAATCATAATGACAACAGAAACTACCCAAATGACCCTGATCAAAAGTGTACATACCCTGGTGATTCTGACCTGATAACATGCACACAAGTTGACACAAAGGAGTTTAAATGGCTATTAAACGGTAACTGTCCTCACCTGTTATCTGTTTGCTTGTAATTAGTGTGTATAAAAGGCCAAAGAGTTTCTGGACTCCTGACAGACCCTTGCATCTTTCATCCAGTGCTGCACTGATGTTTCTGGATTCTGAGTCATGGGAAAAGCAAAAGAATTGTCAAAGGATCTGCGGGAAAAGGTAATTAAACTGTATAAAACAGGAAAGGGATATAAAAAGATATCCAAGTAATTGAGAACACCAATCAGCAGTGTTCCATAGCTAATCAAGAAGTGGAAAATGAGGGTTTCTGTTGAAACCAAACCACGGTCAGGTAGACCAACTAAAATTTCAGCCACAACTGCCAGGAAAAATTGTTCGGGATGCAAAGAAAAACCCACAAAATCACTTCAGGTGAAATACAGGACCATCTGAAAATATGTGGTGTGGCTGTTTCAAGATGCACAATAAGGAGGCACTTGAAGAAAGATGGGCTGCATGGTCGAGTCGCCAGAAGAAAGCCATTACTACACAAATGCCACAAAGTATCCGCTTACAATACACCAAACAGCACAGAGATAAACCTCAAACCTTCTGGCACAAAGTCATTTGGAGTGATGAGACCAAAATTGAGCTTTTTGGCCACAAGCATAAACACTTTATTTGGAGAGGAGTCAACAAGGCCTATGATGAAAGGTACACCATTCCTACTGTGAAACACGGAGGTGGATCGCTGATGTTTTGGGATGTGTGAGCTACAAAGGCACAGGAAATTTGGTCAAAATTGATGGCAAGTTGAATGCAGTATGTTATCAAAATATACTGGAGGAACATTTGCATTCATCAACCAGGAAGCTGCGCATGGGACGTACTTGGACATTCCAACATGACAAAGATCCAAAACACAAGGCCAAGTCGACCTGTCATTGGCAAAGTAAAGTGAAGGTTCTGGAGTGGCCATCTCAGTCTCCTGACCTCAGTATTATTGATCCACTCTAAGGGGAAAACTCAAACGTGCAGTTCATGCAAGACAGCCCAAGAATTTACAGGAACTGGAGGCTTTTTGCCAAGAGGAATGGGCAGCTTTACCATCTGAGAAGATAAAGAGCCTCATCCACAAATACCACAAAAGACTTCAAGCTGTCATTGATGTTAAAGGGGGCAATACACAGTATTAAGAACTGGGGTATGTAAACTTTTGATCAGGGTCATTTGGGTAGTTTCTTTTGTCATTATGATTTAAAAAGAGTAAACACAGTTGACTGATAATGGCTTCAGCCAAACACTAACCATTAGTGAAAAAAAAGTTTGTGTTATCATTCATATTCTCTGAAAAATGGTCAAGAAATCATAAATTCTGCCAGGGTATGTAAACTTATCACCCTGTCAACCAAGTAGGGATATAGGTATACGCATGGATTAGAAGAAAAACAAAAAATGTAACCGTTACAAACAGAACAAGACTTTGATCCACTACAGAACAAAGAGATGAAGAGAAAGCGCTAAGAGGTTTGTGAACCTGATTGTCCCATGCTATAATTAATCCAAACCGACCAAATGGAATAAAATTTTTCAAATTTATCTATGCATTCCTCAGCCTCCATAACAGAGGATACTAACCTTACCCAGTCCTGCCGGCTAGGAACTTGAGGGTTCTTCCAGAACCTCAGGATTAAATGCCTAGCCGTGTTAAGGAGATGAGGCAAAACACATATCTTGTAGTGGCTAAGAGGAATGGTAGGAACACGCAATAAGAAATGGATCGGCAAGTCAGGGACATCAATATCTAACATAATTTTAATTTGGGATCTAATATCAGACCAAAAAGGGATGAAGCTTGGGGTATTCCCACCAAATATGTAGGAAAGAGCCACGCTGACCACAGTTCCTCCAACAGGCGCCAGACTTTGAGAGGTAAATCATTGCCAACATAGAAGGCACCCTATACCAGCAGGTTAACAACTTGTTTCTTGCATACTCGTATCACGAGAGCTGGAATGGGTCAACCCAATACAGGTGGTCAAGCTGAATCTCATTCAAATCATGGTGCAGGTCTCTCTCCCACTCGTGGATATAATAGGGTTTTGTAGGTGGTGGAACTACCTGTAGCATCTTATACAGAATAGAGATAGAGTGAGGGACCGGGGCATTGTCAGCGCATATCTTCTCAAAAGGGGTAAGAGTAGACAGGGGCCGGATCTTTAGCGTCAGGCTATGTACAAAGTGGTGGCGTTGCCTATAGGGATTATCCTTTGTTGCATGGACATTTAGGACACCAATATGCTTATGTGGAATCTCATTTGTGTGCCTATCAAAGTCTTGGGAAGAGTTTCATCTGTGGGCTTTTGGCTGTTCTTGGCCCCCCCATACATTTTTTTTTGGAAGTCATGTTGAATATTGCAATAGAACATCTTAAAGTGGTTGTAAAGGCTCAAGGTTTTATCTTCAAACCTTCTGTGTGCAGCAGCCCCCCCCCCCCCCCAGTCCTTCCTAATACTTACCTGAGCCCCCTCTCGATCCAGCGATGTGCACGAGAGCCTCGGCTATTCGTGGACTCACTCCTCATTGGCTGAGGCATCAGTGGGAGCGATTGGCACCCAGTGAGCCAAGAACGAGAGAAGGGGGGGCGGGGCTGAGTTGCGGGTCAGTGTGTGAATGGACACGCAGACCGATGGCTTGGGAGCGAGCCTGCTTAGGTGCCCCCAGAGCAAGATGCTTGCTCTTGGGGCACTTGGCAAGAGGGAGGGGCCAGGAGCCCTGACGGGGGACCCAAGAAGAGGAGGATCTGGGCACAGTGGTTTTGCACAGAGCAGGAAAGTACGTTATTTAAAAAAATTAAACAAGACTGTAATGTCACTAATGCCAATGGAATTCCACTGATCATTCATATACAAAGCATTCTTCCCACTGACACCTGCTGAATTCTAAAACCTGGAAATTTCAAGGGTTGCTCCAGGGTAAAAGGGTTGATCTAAACTAATTGCAGACTTTCAGGATCCAGAACCCCTCAGTGACTCAGAGTACTTTACCACATATGTAACAGCAATTGCAAATAATTGTCCATGGGCAGCACTATGTTAACATCTGTTTATTGTTAACTATATACAGTAAAAATGATATAAAGTAACATGAAGCCACTCCTGGAGTGATGTCTGTCCTGTCCATTGCTAGAAGGCGTCTTCGTCCCACCATGGGACAGAGCGGAGTGTCCCGTGTCAGGTCCACGACACCGGATGGTGCGTTCAGTGCTTTCAAAGGACCGTGTCCAACAATTAAAGTGCATTATCTGCAGTCCAAGTTCGGTTTGGTTTCAGGACATTCTCAGCGGCAGCGGTCACGGATTTAAAAATTAAATTGAAAAACGGTATAATAAAAGTAAGTGTGAGTAAACATTATGGATTAAGTCTTGTGGCCAACAATGCTCTTTCTTCCTTTTTGGAAGGAGTTCCATTACTGCCAGGTCTTTACAGCCCTTCAGGAACTCAGCAGGGAGGGACCGCTGTCAGCAGGGAGGGACCGCTGTCCAATATGGCCATTCTATTGAAACATCCTCCTACACATGTGACACCAGAAGCTCAGATGAAAGGGCAGCTTTTCTGTGAGCTGCGAAGACCCGCCGTGATTAAACTTTGATCAAAAATAGAAAAACTGGTCTTAGCGGAGTTATGGCTGCTAAGTGAGGAAACCTCATCATGGAATCTAGGAATATGTGTGAAATGTTTGCAAACTTGTGCCAAGCTCTGATACTGACGTCCTCTGATGTGGAGGAATACAGGGAGTCATACACATGAAGGGGTTACTTTCTTTACAGAACTTAGGAGTTTTTGAAGCACTTTTACAATAAAAAAAACAAAAAAAAAAAAACAAAAGAAAAGCTCAAGAAAAAGGTTTCCCTTTAAATTCTATGTATTTGTTCACACTGGGTGTTGCACTTCCGTTGCGGTGTAAAAAATCTTGCTTGCCACATTTTTGGAGCATGTTTGGTCAGTTAACAATTTGCCGACTGCCTAACTGGAAATTTACATCATGAATTTGACGTTAAATACTGGGGTTATGGCTGCAGCTAGATGCCAAAACCCAGGTATTTTCTTTTCCCTTAGGCAGCCAGCTTTCAGATTAAATGGGCCTCTGTGGCGGATTGGCCGCAGGATTACTTTTAGAAGTGGCAGGTGAGAGGCGCCCCCCCATCCCGCCGCTTCTCGGGCTTATGTTGCCAATCGCTGAGCCCGGGAACCAACCTGCGTTGGCAATGTTTTCCCATAGAGATAAGCGATGGCAAGATGGCCACCACTCATCTCCATGTCCTTTGAGGACTGGAGCAACGTCATGATGTCACTTCCGGTTCCGGGGCCATGTAAACATATATATATTTTTTTTTCTTAAAAGCAAAAGTTTTGTTGTTGATCTTTTGCTGTTAACGTTAAAGGAGTAATTTGAGGTCTTTTAGACCCCAGATCTCTCCATAGAGTACCTTTCATGCTGTATTTTTTATTGCAAGGGATGTTTATACTCCTTGTGATAGCAATAAAAGTGATCAAATTTCATTTATTTTTTTTAAAAGGGACAGTGAAAAAAAAAAAAAAAAAGGAAAGAAAATTTTAAGCGCCCCCGTGTGCTCATGCGCAGTAGTGATTCCATATGTAGGTCACGCCCACCACACCACTTGCAGGCATTGCTGCAAACGTCAGAGCGAGAGCGATAATTCTAGCATTAGACCTCCTCTGTAACTCTAAATTGGTAACCTGCAAAAATGTTTAAAGTGTCTTCTATGGAGATTTTTAAGTACCGTAGTTTGGCACCATTCCACGAGCATGTGCAAGGTTAAAGCATGACATCTTGGGTATCTTTTTACTCGGAGTAACATCATCTTTCATGTTATTCAAAAGAATTGGTATATATTCAGTTTTTTTTTTTTTTTTCAATTCATTAAAGTGTATTTTTTCCCCCAAAAATTGCATTTGAAAAACCGTGTGACAAACAATTGCAATGACCACCATTTTATTCTCTAGGGTCTCTGCTAAAGGAAAAAATAAATAATGTTTGGGTGTTCTAAGTAATTTTCTAGCAAAAAAAATACAGATTTTTTTTACTTGTACACAACAAAATGTCAGAAAAAGGCTGGCTCCTTCAATAGTAGTAGCCTGAAGCCTTTACTGCTGACCATTGCTTCCACCCAGGTATAGCTATGACTGGCTGACCTTGGCTTTTTCAGCTAAGTGACTAAACCCTCCATAGATCTATACAGATAAAGATGGGGACAGCAGTCACTCGGCTGCAAAGCTGAACTCTCAGCCAGTCACAGCCGAGCCAGGAATGGGGAGAAACTGCCCAGCAGAGCCCCAGAGCACAGTGAAGTTGTATTGAATGTAATTACTGAATAACAGAGAAGATTACAGAGCAATGATTGGGAGCCATTAACTGATGCAGAAGGATATCAAAATGTCGCCATGGTATGGACAGTGAGGGTTTCCCCTTTACAATCATAGCTGGCTGACATTCCAACACACTTTGTCTGAAAAGGATTTTCATAAAAATGGAGTTCTAGCTGCAAAATGGCATCAGCCCTATGGTGTTCCTCTTGGCATCTGCAGAGGTAATTGCGCAAGGCTGGAAATTACGCACAGAAGAGTGCTGTGGACGTCTTGAACTTTGTATGGTGAACTCACAGCTGCTGCAGGTGTATTATTCACACTCTGTGCTCATCAGTGAGCCAATCATATTCAGCAATCACTGTCTGGCTCCCAGGGGCCAAATTTTAGGATGGCAGCTCCCTGCTGGTCTCTGACCTTAGAAGGATTTATGAACATGCTCCGTACTTCACAAGGGGGAGCAGAGGCCAAGATTGTGCTCATAACATCTCCGTGCCGATCCGCAGCTCTGCATACCCCTTCTTCCAGCTCAGTGTGTCTGTCGGCGAGCCCAAAGCCAACTCAGTACCCCATTTCCAGGTCTTCTTTCCGGCGTCTCTGGGTAAACAGCGAACTGAAAGGGTAAAGCTTGGCTTTGGCCTGGAATCTTTGTCCAGCGATTTCTATTTCATACTGTCCTCGGTTGATGAACTCGGGGGTGACGGGGTTCTGGCCGTTAATGAAGCCCAGGCAAACGTGTCTGCCCAGAGTGTAGCTATAGGCACTGCTGGTGGTCTTGCCCACAAGTTCCCCATTGCGGTAGATGGGCTCCCCCCACCAGGGCCACAAGTCCAGGTCTGTGTCATGATCTTCCAAGATGAACATAGTGAACCGTTTTGAGATGCCCTCTTCCCGCTGCTGCAGCAAGGCGTCCCGGCCAATGAAGTCATATCCCTGCAGGGAGAACAGAACAACATAATGAGAATTAGTCTTACAGCACAACCAACTACTTCTCTTCCCCCAGACCGCTGTTCTGACACCACTGAGGATGCACCATACAAGCTGCAGAGTTCTGGCGGTGCAATCCCATGTCACTTCCACAATTTTCATCTCTTCAAAAATTAACAGCAAAAAAGTAACAAAACACCAAAGTTATAGAAATTCTGGAAACATGAAGACAGGAAATGGTCAAGCTAGCTGATGGAAAAACACAAGGAATAATACAGTGGATGGAGATGACATAACTGTCCACAACTCTTCCACAATATCCTCCAAAATAATGTGGGAGCTAGAAGGCCCATGTACACTGGGGATGTTTGGCCGATGCATGCGACTCCGGCATTTAGGTGTGGGTGGAAAGCACAGGCGCACCGTCCAGCAGCTAGTAAAAGTACAAGAGAGACAGAAAGCTGCTGTCACTGGATGGTGCACCGAGTGGTGCTAAAGACTATCGATATACTATACTCAGAAAAAAAATGCCTTTCACCTGCACCTAAATGCTGGGATCTTACACACTGGCCCAGTGTGCATGAGGAGGTCAAAGAACCTTTGGGTCATTTAACCCAAAACTATACCAGAAATTAGGCACAAAAAGACAGATACCTTGTCCAACTTGACTCGGAATTCACGCCCACATTCCATCGGGGTGGTGAAGGCGTCTAGGTCCTGACCCCAGAAGGCGAAGAATTTCTCAATGCGTAGACTCCTCAGGGCGTAGTAACCGGCATTACGGATTCCATACTTCTGTCCCACACTTATTATTTCATTATAGACGTGTAATGCATACTGGGTAGAAGAAAAGCAACAAGTGAGATATAAAAGAGGTACAAACTAAACTCCCCCATAGCCGCCATCAATCAAAGCCTGCAGGAGAGGTGGGGAGTGACTTGGAATGCATTGAGTCATGGTAGCCGCTGTCAGTGAAAGACTACAGGAGGGGCAAAGGAGTAGCTTAATATGCAGGAAGGGCATAAAAGCTGCTGTCAAGCCTGGAAGAGGGGCAGGCGAGTGGCTTAGAATGCAGGGAGTGGACAGGAATGCATTCTTGGCAGCTGCCTGCCACTGAGTGTTAGCACTAGTCCCAGACAGGAATATGCATGTACGGGTGGCTACATAGGGGCTCCAGGGGGACTCTGCAAGGCAGCCTAGCCATCCTATAGCAGGAAATTTCAGACACTGAGTGGCTGTCTCAGTAGACATGGCGGGACAGCAGGCTTGCAAAGAAATGAGGTTAGCTGCTAGATATATTTTTTCCCACAAGTCTTAAAAACTCGGTTCATACTACTGCAAAGCGACTTGGATGCGATATACAGTGTGATTATGTGGCGTGACTTTGCATATTCTCTGGGGCCAAGTCACACTGTAAATCGCACTAAAGTCGTGCAGGAACCTTTTCCAAAATCGCACCGTTCTGAGTCGCATAGACCAGGGCGGGCACCATTGAAAATAATATGATTTCCCTTGTCATGAGATTCTGTGCAACGCAAGTCGCACTAGTGCAAACCAGGCCTAACTGTCAGAAAATCTTTATAAATTGGGAATCTCTATTTTACAAAACCAGATTTTTTCCCATTTCTCTTCAATGGAAACATGGTAAAAAGAGACAAAAATTGGTTACAGAAACTGTATAAAATGTAAACAAGTCATAATAAGACTGCAGTGATTGGTGTCCTATGGGTGTCTGGGAAGGGGGGGGGGGGCACACACAGAGATGGGTCACCAGAACTCACCTCGATGGGAATGTACAGCGTGAACCCCGGCTCTCCGGTATGGGTCATACTCATGACGCGGATACCGTTCGCGTAGCCCACACTCATCTCCTGTACAGGAATAAAGACATGATGCTTAGGGAACAGACAGCAAGTCCTGAATCAGAGATGACACGCCCGCCCCTCGCCTCACCTTACAGAACATAGATGGGAAATGGTCGGGTGTCATGGGAGTGTAGGACAGCTCAGACAGTACATCCATGGCACGTGGACCAATCAGGTTCAGAGCTGCAAAACAAGAGCCATGATGAATGGAGGCAGAAGTGAGATCCCTGAGTACATGGAGGTAAGTAGCATCCCCTGAGCCCCATTTATACTATATGAGTGATCTATAGCATCTGATTTATTTTTTTATTAAAAGTGAGTCACCAAAAGTTTTGTACTTCACAAAATGTACAAAAAGCTTAAAGTTTCATACAAGAAGCCAACACAGTGGGAAACGCCCCCAATGACATCAGCTTCATAAAACGTGGTGTGCCATACCGGTGTACTTCCAGGTGACGTCCTCCAGCAGTAAGTCACTGTCACTGGGCATGTGCTGCTTCAACCAAGACCAGCAATGGACCTGCTGATCTGTAGGGGAGATCATGAAGAATCTGCAAGAAAAGGACAAGTCATCTTAGTGAGACACACATTTATTTCACAATACTGTGACCTGTCCTCCAGTCCTGGCCCAACCCATAAGACCGCACTCAGCTTGGAATGCAATATAATTTATATTATAATATATATATTTATTTGTTATTATTCCTTAACTTAAATAAAGAAAGATTAGAACCCCTGCCAGTTTTTTTTAATAAATCAGAAGTTTTATTTGAACGCATTCAAGCATACATGTTCCATAAACATTCACAAAAGAATGCAAAGTTGGAAGCTGTAATTGCCTATTTGTTTTCTATTGTTTTGTACATTACAACTGCATAGAGCTCACTAAAGAGAACATCCAGCCCCACCTAGTGGCTGAAAACAGAAATGACAGTGCCAATAGAGCATTCATTCTGCACACTCCAAAGTCAGATACCTGCCAGGTTTTTATTATCGGCGAGGTCCCTGCTGGGTGGGATTCACACTCTCTATTTGTCCTGATGTCATGTCACAAGACAGAATTTAAAGGGAATCCACATTGTAACAGAAAAGGATTAGATGGGGAAATCGTTTCACTTTTTAGATATTATCTGTTGTATCATTAGGACAGGAAGTGAAGAGAAATCTCCCTACTGGGAGAAAAGTAAAGTTTTTTTTTTTGTTTTGTTTTTTTAACTAGGACAGAAAGTGAAACTCAAAAATCTGGCTTTAGATACCGGAGTCCTCCCAATCAACAATTCTTAAAACTGAAGTTTAATCTGCTTAATCTGAAATGAGGGCTCTATATGACTTGCTGCAGCTTCTAATGCACATTGTGAGACGCTCACGGTGTGCACTGAAATCAGAGTAGGTAATTCTCGTACAGGAGAGAAGCCTGTTCAGCTGTGCAAGACTGAAGAAGAATGGAGGTCATATTTAATATGGTAAAGAGTAATTACAGCTTTTACAATCAGCTCCCCAATAGGTTTCATTTAGACTTTGGTTGTCAGTAAGTCCGCTCTGTCACATAGGAGAAGAGCCTCTCACCTGCGCTTATTGAGCCGCACCATACTGCAGTCATTCTCATATCCTCCACGCTCATTCAGCATCCCGGTGTGAACTATGTGCCCCACGGGGACATCCAGATCATTGGAGAAGAGATACTGCAGGATATCCAGCGCCTGGTCCCCTGGAGACTGACAGACATGTCACATATTATTACTGCACACAAAGAATAGAATATGGCCCCTGAACCAGAAGTGACCTATCAGAATCCCAGCCTGTGCACACGTGGGGGAGAAACTAGGTGGAAAGATTAGTCGGATAATGAGGGTGCAACAGAGACAAGAATTAAGAGAACAGGTCATTAACTTGTAGACTTCACCATGCCTAGTGTGCTGTGTGGACCCATAAAGCCCAATCTGTCAACATGACCCCTCTGCCAATAGGGAGCATCTCCAGGCTATCTGCATATATGCAAATGGGGCTGATTTCAGAACAGTAATAGTGGAAAGTAATGGTCATGTTTTGCTCCCAATCTGATGTGAAACCAGGGTAAAGAGATATTCCCATGTCTTTCACAATTAAACAGCTTATGCCTCGTGTTCCCAGGGTGGTGATGTCACTGGCAGTGTTGCTAAATGGATTATTCTCAAAAGCCCCAGATCCAGAATTGGGCCAACTCTCCTAAACTGGGTCTCATCCACGAGTCAGCTAGAAGACTGATCAAGGTTTGCTGGTAGCACAGAAAGCACTGTGCAAAAGTGAGAACATGACAGGCAATCTTCAGAAGTCAGGGGTCTCCAAACCTTTCAGTGTGAGGGCCACATTGTATATTTCGCAGTAATTCATGGGCAGAAAAAAAAATCCCCATCAGTATCTCCATCAGAGTCACCCTTACATCGGGGTCTCCATTAGAGTTCCCCTTACTTTAGGGTCTCTATCAAAGTTCCCCCTTACACCAGTGTCCCCATCAGAGCCCTTCCTACATCAGAGTCGCCCCCTATATCAGGGTCCTCGTCAGAGTTCCCCTTACAACATTGTCCCCACATCAGAGCCTTTCTTACATCAGAGTCCCATCTTACATTAGGGTGGCCCCTTACTTCAGATTTTCTCCTTACATCAGGGCCTGCCATCAGAAGCCCTCCTTACATCAGGATCAAAGTCCCTTTATATCAGGGTCCCAATCAGAGTCTCCTATACATCAGTGTCTGTCTTAGAGCCTTTCTTACATCAGTCCCCACTTACATTGGGGTCCTCATCGGAGACCTGCACCCCTTACATCATGGCCCTGCATCAGAGTTCCCCTTTACATTGGGGTTCCCATCAGTTTCCCCCTCACATCAGGGCTCTCATTAAACCCCTGCTACATCAGAGTCCCTTTTCAGTGTACTCCATACTAATGTAGGTGGGGCTGTGGCTGCAGGGTGGTAACCGGGAGGCTGAGCAGGTCTGGATGGAGGAAGTTCTGTCCTATGAATGTTGGCATGATTTGCAGTGGTCCTAACAACCAGTGCGGAGATGATAACATCAGGGGGAACCTGAGCTGGAGACTGCAGAGGGGAGTTGAATTGAAAATCATGAACAGTCTCTGCTACCGGAATCCTCAGTCTGTGCACGTCGAGAGACCCCCACTGACCTTAGCTGCGGGCCGGGTAGGTTGGAGACCCTGCTATAAGTAATATATATATATAAACAATGAGGAGGAAACGCATTCAGTCTTTAACAATCTAAAAGGCTTCAATTGTGACACCCAATAATATGCAAATGATACAATGTTTGGTGTGTCCTGCATGTTTTTACACCGAGAAGCGAGAACCAATGAGGAGGAAATGAGAGGAGGAAGTATGGGGGGGGGGGGGGAGAACATTTACAGCTGAAAATAATGACTTACATGAATCTAGAGAGCGAGACGGCACAGAAAGAAAGAAAAAGACGAATCAGCAAACAGACACAAAGTGCGTATAGAGATGTGAGCGCGGTGGGGGGGAGGAAACTCACACTGATCTCAAACTTAGTGAAGGATGACATGTCGATGACGCACACGGCCTCCTTACAGCACTTCACCTCTGAGCCGACAATATCGAACCAGTCCGGCTTGTAGAAGGTTTTACTTTGATCCAGGGCCAGCAGATCTGCAGATAAAGAATGGCACTAATCAGTGACTCCGCCTACCTGATATGGTACCTTGAGTGGTAGGAGGGGCCTTAAAGACTGTTTAGCAAATGCCAAATTGAAGCTTAATGGCTGTAAATAAAATTCACGGTGCAGCTGTAAGACCAGCAGAAAGTCCAAATTCACAATTTTACCACCTGCAGCTATACAAAATATTAGCTAAACCATGGCAGCCGAGAAGATGGCTGCGATCCTAAGTGATGTTATGCAAAGGTTTGAACAAGTCTTTACCCCCATGGGTTGAACACTACCCCCCAGGAGATTTAGATTGGGCCTTACTGACCCTCTAATATACTTAACCACCTTAAATGCCAGTTCACACATCCGTATGGGTTGGTGTTGCATTGAACTGTTTAAAGGAGAAGTCCAGCCTGAGCTTGTTTGGCTGGGCTTCTCTTATGGGTCACAGGAGTGCAATTCGTTATGCACTTTTGTGACCCGTTTTCAACAGAGAGCGGACTGAAGTCCGCTCTCTGCTGACGTCACAGGAATCAGTCCAGGCACCGAGTCATCCCGACAATGGAAGTCTGGATCTCCCAGGTGCCTGGACTGATGCCCGTCTCAGGCTCTCAGCAAACCGCTGAGAGTCTGAGACGGCCCGCTCCCCGCCCCTCCACAGCTCAGCGCTCCAGGGAGTGTGGAGTTGCAGAGAGGAGAGCTGATGATTGACAGGCAGCAGCTCTCTGCTTAGGGATCTGTGAGAACCACATGCCCCATCTTAGTACAACTACAGTTATGCAACCCCTGAGGAAGGAGAACAACTATTGGTGCATCTCACCTTTTCCAGGAGGTACAAAATATTTGGCCCTCTCAAAGCCATGCTTTTCCATCCATCGGGCCCCCTGGGTATCCAGTCGGTCATAGAGGGGGGAGGTGCGCAGCTGCCGTCCAGTCTGGAAGTCCCATCGTGGCACTTTTAGATCATAGATCAGTGCTGGAAGAGGTCAGATGAGAAATTTCAAGACAACGGTTAAGAGGAATTTGTGATTTCTTAAAGTGCCCACACACTAAGGCTCCTTTCACACCTGTGCAACCTGAAAGACGCACAATTTTGATGCGAATAAGAAATGCCTGTGTAATCTTATGATCTATGGACTTCAAATTGTATCAAAGTCAGAACAAAGTAATGCAGAGATTACTTTGAAGTCGCACAGATATGAATGGTATTTATTGGAAATCATGGGGTACGACTTGTCATGCGACTACTGCAAAGTCGTACAAGTGTGAAAGGGGCCTAAGGGATCTCATGGTTCAGAGATGAAGGACGCAAGACATAACTCTCTGCTATTCGGTGTATCGTCAATATTCCTTAGTGGGGCCAAGGTTCTAATTATTATTTTGCTGTTGCCTATCCTGGAAATATCAGTTCTGACCAGATCTCTACAAAAGGTGGGAGGAGCCTCAGCACTCCTTATAATGGCACAATTGTTTTGGAATTGATTTTAGCAGTGAAATTAGGAAACATGCAGCATATAAGCGGAGGTCAGCCAACAAAACTCTCCAATCACTAAACTCCTTAGATGCAGACGTGATTGAGAAATGGTCACGTGACCATTCTATGCGTGTTTACCCTACATACTTACGCATAACCTCCATCACTCTGTGCCGCAAGAAGGTCCTGCTGCTCTGAAGGGCCCCAAAACGCTTGATGTCCAGAGGCCATACGTTATCTTGAGGGTAACCGTGGACCATCCATTCTGCAAGAAACCTGGGAATTAAGAGGACAAACGTCAGAGCTGGCTGCAGGAATCTCATACTTTGGACACATCAGTAACCACACTGGGAGCAGGGGGTACAAGAAATGAGAGAGGAATTTACAAGCGGTACGCACCTGCCAGCACCGCCTCCCAGTGAGCAACCCTGAGAGTTCATCCCGGCCAGCACAAAATACTTGCATAGCGTAGGGCTCTCACCCATCACACACCGCATATCGGGTGTGAAGGACTCTGGACAATTGACAAGGCGTAAGATTTCCAGTGCTTCCAGGGATGGCATCCGACGCAGCAGAGCGCTAAGTAGAGGCTCTGCAAACAAGTCAGAGATAAGTAAAAAAAAAAGCCCAAAGACCACAACTTGCATCCCTCCCTTGTGCCTCCTGCATCTCCACACTTCTCCTCCTGCGCTTCTGCACCCCTCCCTCTGCACTTCCAAATCCCTCCTCTTGTGCCTCTGCACCGCCAAATCCCTCCTTTTGCGCCTCTGCACCCCTCCTTCTGCACTTCCAAATCCCTCCTCTTGTGCCTCTGCACCTTCTAATCCCTCCTACAGCACCTTTTATTCCCTCCTCTTTTGCCTCTGCACTCCTCCCTCTGCACCTCCACCCCTCTCCCTGATGCACTTCGGAATCCCTCTTCTTCTGCACTTTTGCAGCCCTTTCCCTGCATCTCTACACCTCCCTCTCTGCAACTCCTCTCACTCAGAATTCCTTTCCCTGCACCTCCACAGTGCTTCCACTTCCGAATGCCTCCCCTGACACCTCCACATCCTAACAGCGTCCATCCTCACTTCCAATAGGACACAAACATCCAAATCAGGAAATAACAATACATTGGATTCCCCTTCATCAGGCTTTGTGGAGGTGATATCACAGGATAATTCCTAAACTGCAAGCCTTCAGGACTCCAGGGGTTCTTCTATCACCCTTCATGGACAAGAGAAAGTATGGGTTTACCGAAATGGTCCCAGTCCTCCTGCAGGTTCTGAATCTCCAGCTGGTTGCGTCCCTCAGTGAAGATGGGTTTGGGGTTCTTCTCGAATCCTCCAGACAGGATTCCACCTTGCCAGTTGCGGATGTAAATCCTGCCGTCTGGATCCACTACAGCTGAGGACAAAAAACACGAGTGTGAGATGTTACCCATGATGCCGCTGGGAACTGCAGATGATCTTTGACAGACTTGCAGCGTTTCTTTAAAAAGATCCCGTCTGCTGATTGCTCCCCCCACCAGTAACTTATTACCTACCAGTCAGGACACTCTTGCTTCCTCCCTTTTTGATGAGACCCTCACAAACAGAGCAAGGTTTCCGGGCATGGGGCGCATGTGACCTCCCACGTATGACAGTGCTCAGCAATGAACAGCCAATTGCCAGGCCTGAACACTGTCACATGAGGAGGGGCAGTGACATCTTTTGGCTGGGTAAGTTCTGACACTGGATTCTACCCAGGGTAGCAGGAAAAAAGGCAAAGAAGCATGGGTGGGTGAGTAGAACATGGAGGAAGGGGTGTAATCCTGGCTCTGGGTATAATTCCTGGTAAACCACTGACCTGGAACAAGCATGCACTTCCTGAAAGCTTAAAGTGGTTGTAAAGGCAGAAGGTTTTTTTCTTAATGCATTCTATGCATTAAGACAAAAAGCCTTCTGTATGCAGCAGCCTCCCCTCAATACCCTAATTCTTACCTGAGGTCCCTCTCTGTCCACGAGTGTCTCAGCCGTCCGAGAATCTCATTCCCTGATTGGCTGAGACACAGCAGGGGCGCCATTGGCTGCCGCTGCTCTCAATCAAAGTCAGATAGCGAATCTGGAGGGAGAGGAGGTGGGGCCAGGTCAGGGCTCCATGTCTGAATAGACACAGGGAGCTGTGACTCGGCTCGGTGCCCCCATAGCAAGCTGCTTGCTGTGGCGGTCAATGAACAGAAAGGAGGGGCCGGGAGCACAGAACAGGGAACCGAGAAGAGGAGGATCCGGGCTGCTCTGTGCAAATCCACTACAACAAAGCAGGTAAGTATAACATGTTTGTTATTTTTATAGGATAAAAGACGAGACTTTACAATCACTTGAAAAAAGGTCATAACTACAGCCCAGCATTTTTGCCCGGATGTCTAAAAGAATATTAATGACAGTAATAAAACTTGCTGTTCATCCATTGAAACTGCATGTCAATTATGTGTGAATTATCAGGCTACATTCTCTGCAGATTGAATGGTATTCATTGTAAAAGGGACAATAGGGAAAATACCACATTATAACCACTAGATAGCACTGATTACCATAGGAAATAAATATGCTTTTCAGCTTCATCTAGTGGTCATAATTTCAGTATTTTCCTCATTCACACATTTGATCTTCAGAGAATATTGCCTGTGAACATTCAATATTGCCCCATTCACACAGAACAAATTTTTATTCTTGTAAAGACGAGGCCGGCTCAAAGTCAAATTTGCAATCCGCTTATCAACAATGTGGAGAACACAGGGTGTGATGTCATCGATGCGGCAGGCCGTTCCTATGTACATGGCGCAATGATGTGGCTATGATACATCTGCCTGGCTCCTCAGTCACCTGACCTCACTTGTGTAAGAAGCTGCGATGTGGAGAATACATACTGGGTGTGCCCTCCCTCAGGGGCGTGGCAAGGGGGCGGGTCAGGAGGTAGAAGTGTTCGCAGGCATGCAGCGGGATGCTGACAGGCTCCTCATTGGACAGGCCGAGCTCATAGGCCCACTGCAATGGAAGAACACAAGGATCAGGTTATACACCGCCAGCTCATCATCACTAACATTTCATTGCATTTTATTCCCATCAGATTACTCCACTTCTGTCTATGTTCCCCTATGGTCACTTTTGATCTAGAACGCAATAGTCTTGGACTGAGGACCCCTTTGGTCACTTGACTCCGGAAAATGTACCCCCCCCCTTCATGACCAGGCCATTTTTTTTGCAATACTCACTGCATTATTTTAACTGACAATTGCGCCTTCATGCGACGCTGTACATAAATTAAATTTATGTCATTTTTTTCCCACAAATAGAGCCTGCTTTTGGTGGTATTTGATCATCTCTGCATTTTTTTTTAACTTACTTTCTGCTATAAAATATATCCAATAACAAAATGTAAAAAAAAACAAAAAAACACGAATTTCTTCATAAATTTAGGCCAATATGTATTGTGCTACATATTTTTGGTAAAAAAAAAATCCCAATAAGTGTATATTGACTGGTTTGCGCAAAAGTCTGCAAACGATGTATATATACTGGAATAGTGTTTTTTATATACTAGTAATGGCGGCAATCAGCGACTTATAGCTGGACTGCGATATTTCGGCGGACAATCTGACACTTTGTGGGAACCAGTGACACTAATACAGTGATCGGTACTAAAAATATGCACTGTCACTGTACTAATGACACTGGCTGGGAAGGGGTTAAACATCTAGGGGCAATCAAAGGGTTAAATGTGTGCCTAGCCAGGTGTTTTAGTGTACTGAGTTAGGTGCTTTAACCTCTTATGGACTGCCCCTGCTGCGATTGGACACAGCGGGAGCCATTTAGTGGGACTGGCAAACCCCATTTCCACCGGCACCCCGCGATCGTTCCAAGGCTGACAGAACAGTGGTCTGTTGGTAAACAAGGCAGATCACTGTTCTGTCAGTGGGGAATATGGAGATCTTGTGTTCTTGCTAATCAGGAACACTGGTTTCTTTTCCTCGTTTTCAAAATTGTCTGTCTTTTTTTGTTTATAGCGAAAAAAATAAAAGCCACTGAGGTGATCAAATATCACCAAAAGAAAGCTCTATTTGTGGGAAAAAAAAGGACATCAATCTTATTTGGGTACATCGTCGCACTAACGCGCAACTGTCAGTTAAAGCAACGCAGTGCCGTATCGCAAAAAAATGGCCTGGTCAGGAGAGGGGGGGGGTATAAACCTTCAGGGGCTGAAGTGGTTAACTAGGGCAAGTAATGGATTATATTCCCTGCTTGGCAAGGCAATAAAATACATCACATCCCTGCTGACAGGATGAAGCTCTGCATGGCTTACAAATGCAGAGCTCCGTCCAGTGCGTTTCCGCTCCGGTCAGCAGGTGTCGGCCGATATCCAATGGCCGGCACCTGCTGCTCAGCTTCTGCTGTGACTAATCACAGCAGAAGAGGGGCACCCCCTACCCAGAAGTGCAGAATTACACAATATAATATTATATATATATATATATATATATATATATATATATATATATAAAATATATATATATACATATATAGTGATTCTGCACACAAAGGCCGCCCTGTAGCAGTGAATCTGCTATAGACAGGTCACCAACTGGTTAAGTGACCACACTTTTATAACTCAGAAACTTGCAGACTTCACAATTACCTGTCCTGCGCAGTTCACAAAGTACTCGCACTCGACCTGGCCTCGGTCTGTATCCACTCCGCTGACATGACCTTTCTCCACCAGAACGTGGTTGACTGTGGTGAGTTCATGGACCTGAGCACCTGGCAGACAGACGGGAGGACAATGGGGTCAGTGCAATCTGCATATAATGTCAATCTATATATTTGAAAGAAGAACTGTCTGCCCCAGGCACTGGATTCTGCCTTTCATTCTCCCATACTGCACTGGGAGAGCCATAAAGGAAAGGCAGATTGGGCAACAAAAGCAGCAATGGTCATCAAGAGCAGAGACACTTGTCTAGGTAACCAGCTACAGCACATCAAAGAGACACTTCCTCCTCCTTCTATACTATGTGCCCAACTACAATACATCTGAAATGCTTCCTTCTCTTTCTATACTATTATGTGCCCAACTACTATGCATCCCAAAGACGTTTCATCCGCCTTCCATACTGAGTAGCCAGCTGCAATACATCCCAGAGACACTTCATCCTCCTTCCATACTATGTAGCCAATGCAACCAATCATTAATACACATATCACAGGTGACAACGCATAAACACAATGGGAAGACAAGGACAGAGCATTGTCACCTTAAAACAGGAAGTGTCAGAACAAGGACCTCCGTGGCAGGATCACCAGGGATTATTATAATGAAAGCTGCAGATGTAAAATGACTGAAAATTACTTTTGAAATGTCAGCAACATGCTAAATCTTCTATGAGATTTTACAGACTGGGGTTTACATCTCCCTTTAGACATCATTGTTTTACTAAATATTCACATCTCTGGAATTATTGAGAAATTGTTGGAGTTTACTGAATTCCCGGCTCACAACTAGCGTAGCCACCAATTCTTACACCAATGTACTCACTGAATTATAAACTCCGGTCTAGATATACACAATGTATTCAGTCTCTTGAATCACTGAGTGGTAACAATCATCCTAAGATCTCTGATGCCCCAATAACAGCAATGCTTGGCTGTACCCCCCTTGAAGGGCACCTACCTCACTTTGGCTGGTTAGTATTGCCTCTGAGTGCACCTACCTCCCTGTGATTGGTTGGGGGGGCGCTTATCTCCCTGTGGTTTGTTTGTACCCCTCACAGGGCACTTACCTTTCTGTGATTAGTGGGAGGGCACCTATCGCCCTGTGGTTTGGGAGGGCACCTATCGCCCTGTGGTTTGTATCCCGTTGGAGGGCACTTGCCTTCCTTTTGGTTGATTTATACCACCTCAAAGGGCACTTCCTTCCCTGTGCTTGGTTTGTAGCTCCTTAGAGGGCACTTATCTCCCTGTGGTTGGTACAATCACAATCTGTCCTATGGAAGACTGTAATGCACTCCCTTTATTGTCCAGCAAGGCCCCCCTTCTTCCCGACATGGACCTCATTAGCTGGAAATTAACGAGCTGCATTTTATATTGCCTTGTTCTCTCTCACCTTTACTTCGTGCAGCGGTCACCATGGCAAGCGTCACATCCGAAGTGGACACCACAGCATCCTCTGGCACATACATGGCACCGACCAGATCATGAATATTAATGAGGGGATGGAGTTCACCTACTCTCTTTGGTGTAATGATTTCGCATGGTATTCCCTTCATCCTATAAAAAAAAAGACAGGATATCGCTTTACATTCATTAACAGCTCTAAGACATTAAGACGGTTGCCAGAGCCATCCTAACCTCAGCCGTGACACTATCCGCCGCAGAGAGATGAGTCGGTCCTGCGTCTGAGCCAGGAGAATGGTGCCCGCCCTGGTGTACCCTGCAGAAAGAGGGGGAGTCAGCAAACGCTTCTACAACATGGAGGAACGTTTCCAAGAATTTAAATCACAGGTTATGTTACAGCCAAACACCTGTATGAGAGGACTGGGATAGAAGCTGCCCATCTACAGGCTGAACACACATCTCAGCCAGCAAAGCTGAACCTGAAAAAGTGGTATCACTGCAGCCTAGGAGTCAGAAACTGGCAGCTTCCATCTAAGGTTTCTCACACAGGCATTTTGCTTCTTAAGTGTCTGTACAAAGTCCAGTCTGTGCTGCATTTCATGTGTTAATGTGTTGGGTCTTGATGATAAAGAGTTAATATTAAATTGTGAAACTCCCTCCAAAAAAAAGTTCATGCACTGCTCAGCAGTTTCAGTTCCTGACGCACAAGAAGCAGCTTTGTCTCATGGCACATACATGGCAGAGATTGGCAGGAAGTAGATCAATCCTGAGCTGCTCATTGTCCTCCAACACCAGCCCAGCTCTGCCCAACAGACTACCCAACAATTCTCCGTACACCCAAAGTTCCTCCTAACTCGATTTCCCAAACCCCCAACCCAGGAGTTAGATACAATATAACATTGTTTATAAACATTGGTCAGACAGGAGATGTCATGAACGCACTGCTCATAGTTCTGCAACTGGTCTGAGGCACAAAGGTTGACAGAGGCGCAGTCCGGCTAACAGGAATCCAGCGGTGAACAGACGTGCGCCAATGCGCATGCGCAAATCACGCACAGTGACATTGCTTTGGCTCCCAGTGGCCTTTAAAAGGGCTCCAGCTGCATTAGTTGTTTGCGGTTTGATCTGCAGCTTTACCCTGTGACCTGATCCTGAACCTGCATCTGATCCAATACTGACCCAGCTTCCTGACCTCACTGCTGTCTCCAGCCCTGACCCCTGGCTTCCTTGACCCTGCTCTGTTTACTTGTCTGCCTGATCCTCTGTTACCAACCCAGCCTGAACTCTGACCATTCCCTGCCTGACTGATCTGCTGTGTATTACCTTGGCTTGTCTGACCTTGCTCCTGCCTGCTGTCTTGCACCTGTGTGCATCTGCTGCGCACCTGTATCCTGCATCCAAAGCACCTAAGCCGTTTCCTGTCTCTGTCAGCTGCCATCATCTCCTGCCAAGAGAACTCTGCAGGTTCTCATACCTCACTGTGCTCCTAAAGTCACTGTCTCAACTCCAGTGACTCCGGAGCCAGGGATGTATGAGAGATCAGAGGCCTCCCTCTGCACGTCAGGCTCACCTCTAAGGTACGTGTCAAGAGATAGCAAGATAGAAAGTAACATTGTTTAAAAAAAACATTGATCAGACAAGAGATAAAGTAACATTGTTTATAAACATTGTTCAGATGTCTCTGAGTGTCAGTGTTCTGGGACAGCACACAATGTATCACCAATACTTTCTACACTTTTCTTGATGTCTACATTCTAATCTCCGGCTCACCTGTCGGCACTCCTGTCTCCGCCTCCAGCTGCTGGTAAAGTTTGTTGGAATATTCGGCCATTTCAGTCTCTATAGAGATGTGTTTGACGGTACTCACTGCCCCGGCACAGAACCGCGTGGAACCGGCTCCCAACCTGCAAGAATCAGGAGACCCGGATTAGAGCAGGAGCAGATTTTCATACGATTAGCAATCTGCTGTTATGCTGCAGAATTATGGGAGGGGTCAGGGACAAGGGGAGGAGTCAAACACCCAGAATTCGGGTGAGATAGAAATCGGAGAGTTCCCTGTAAACAGGAAAAGTTTGCTGTGTTTTGTGAAGTTCTCAGGATTGGGTTGTACTGCAGCCAATAAGAGAAAAGGAAATAAAACTATGCCAGCAGAGGGCGCCCTCACTTACCTGCCCTGTTCTAGTAGCAGGATATCATGCCAGCCCAGCTTAGTCAGGTGGTAGGCCACAGATGCCCCCATGATGCCGCCTCCACAGATGACCACTTGGGCCCGAGGGGGAAGGGGCTGGACTTCCGTGGAGGCCGAGCGCTGTTGTGCACACACGCACCGCCAGCCCCGCCATCTTATGTGGCTGCGGAAATCTGCCAGTAGGCGGGCGTGCATTGTGGAGGCTCAGAGGAGGATTCCACCGCGGGATCTGCAGAAGGAGAAGGACAAGATGAGTGAACATGTAGAAAGACTCCCTCCCCTCCCCCAAGAGTAAAATCCTAGAGGACAGAGGGAGTCACATCTGTTACTATATGTGTCCCACCAATGACACACCAACCTTGAGGTGACACCATCGCAGAGCTGACACCAGTGACTACAGAGCTTGGTGAGAGTATCAACTACCACCACCCCTCCCCCACCATGGCTGTAGATCTCAGGCCCCAAATAAAGTCAGAGACACACCCAAATCACCCAACCACAGCACAGGCTATACTACTATATACAATGACGAGAGATACAACTTCTAACATGGAAGTGATGGCGATTTTCTCCTCTGCTTCTGACAGATTGGGGGAGGTGCAACACGCACTGATAACAATGACAGAGGTGACCCAACAATCTGATGTTCATGCCAAGATAACAACAATGTACCACAATGAGGTGTCTTTATAAAAATTTGAATAGCTATTTGCCCTGTGAAAGTGCACGCACACTCGTTCCGTGTAAATAGGACAAAAAAAAAAAAAAAAAACTAATGTTATTAGGCTATTCCCTGTGCTGGACAAATAGTTCCCTTGATTTAAATGAGAAAATACCTAATTTGGCCACTAGATGGCACTAAGTATCATAGGAATTTCCTAGGATACTTGGCACCATCTAGTGGCCGGAGACATTATATTCTTTTATATATCAATGAAAAGCATTTCATCCAGTACAGGAAATTGCCTAATAACATTTGTTTATTTATTTTGTTGCCCCATTCACACAGATTGAATATAGATGCACTGTCACTGGGTGAATGGCCATGCAATATGGTGACCCCTGAGGATGGCCCCCTACTTAAATCTCCAGAGTCCGTGTAATATATAGATTTCAGATTCCATTTCTCACTGATTTTCAAACAAGAGCCCATTAAAAGGTAAAATAACAAAACCAACTTCTGATGAAATATTACCCTTCAATCCAGAGATTACCCCCCCAGTATGTTATCAGCCACTAGATGTCCTTACTGATGGTCAGCATCATTCACCCAACTTTCTCTGAGCCAAGGTCATCCTGGACCCACCCCCAGACTGTGATTGGATAGTGAAAGGAGAAGACTCTGCTCTCTCCTTCTATCAGAATGCTTCTTGTCAGCACATGAACTAATTGGCTCCTTGTGCTGGATCTCCCTCTCCCAGTCTGAGCTCTGCTGTAAAGGGACTATAAGAGGCTAATACCAGGTCATATTTGGGGACTTAGAACGCTTGTTTATTGATGTAATAATGATTACAGAACTTCATTGATTTGGGTTTTATATCTGCCTGGAGTTCTGCCTCAACACCCAGAATATCAGACCCGGCCCCATACTATAAGGCAGCGCTCTCCAATGCACAGTGGGGGTGTCCCCCTCTATTGTAGATCTGTGTTGGGGTTCTATATACACATCACATTCTGTGTCACCCCAACACAGAGCTAAGAGGAGGAGCTGAGCGGAGTCCATTAATATCAGATTTATCTACACTGGAGAGATGACAAAACAGTCTGACAACTAAAAATGTCAGAGGGACCATAGGGACAACCCATACAGGTCATGTGACCCGATATGGGAGGAGTCCCCGAGACACCCAATTAGAGGTCATGTGACCCAATATGGGAGGAGTCCCCGAGACACCCAATTAGAGGTCATGTGACAATATGGGAGGAGTCCCCCGAGACAGGTCATGTGACCCAATATGGGAGGAGTCCCCCGAGACACACAATACAGGTCATGTGACCCAATATGGGAGGAGTCCCCTGAGACAACCGATACAGGTCATGTGACCCTATATGGGAGGAGTCCCCCGAGACACCCAATTACAGGTCATGTGACCCAATATAGGAGGAGTCCCCAGGACACCCAATACAGGTCATGTGACCCAATATGGGAGGAGTCCCCGAGACATCCAATACAAGTCATGTGATCCAATATGGGAGGAGTCCCCGAGACACCCAATACAGGTCATGTGATCCAATATGGGAGGAGTCCCCGAGACACCCAATACAGGACATGTGACCCAATAAGGGAGGAGTCCCCCGAGACAGGTCATGTGACCCAAAATGGGAGGAGTCCCCGAGACACACAATACAGGTCATGTGACCCATTATGGGAGGAGTCCCCCGAGACACCCAATTACAGGTCATGTGACCCGAGGAGTCCCCAAGACACCCAATACAGGTCATGTGACCCAAAATGGGAGGAGTCCCTGAGACATCCAATACAGGTCATGTGACCCAAAATGGGAGGGTTCCTCAGGACACCCAATACAGGTCATGTGACCCAATATAGGAGGAGTCCCCAGGACACCCAATACAGGTCATGTGACCCAATAAGGGAGGAGACTCGAGACACCCAATTACAGGTCATGTGACAGGATAGTCATCTCTACACCCTGTGTGATGTATATAGGGGGGTCTCTGTCATGGTTTTAATGCTTCCTAACACAAGTATAGAGGAGCGGACACTCCCCTCCCCCCCCATGTGACAGTACAGAGGGGTGACAAGTCCTCTATATGGAGGGTCAGATCTCTGAGCTCCCCAACCCTCCCACTGATATATATAATGGGGGGGGGGTATATACACACACATATATATATATATATATACACACACAGTACAGATGGGTGACAGGTCTTCTTTATGAAGGGAGAAGCCACCCCCCATAAATACTGGAGAGGAGGGGGCAGTGAACGGTCCGGGCAGCTTCACATCGCCCTCCCTCAGCGGGTCACTCACCCTCGGGGCCAGGCGGACTCTCGCTGTGACCTCTGACCTCTCTGCTCCGTCTCCTCACAGAACTCGGAACCCCGGATCGTGACGTCACCGCTACGGCCGTCCTCACGCAGGCCGCTCCCTAGCCGGCCAATCAGAAAGCGCGTACCGGACCCGCCCTCCCCGGCTGTGTTTAGTGGTCGCACGTGGTGCGCAAGCTACCTATCCCGGGAAGACGCCGCATCCAATCAGCGAAGAAGGCGGGGTCGTTGGGGATACAATGTAACCTGTCTGTGTAGGGGGCGGAGCCAACGAATGACCCGTCTGACGGTTTGTACAGTGAGCGCTGCTGTGTGAATAGAGTGAAGCTGTTGTCACTTTAGCAGTATAGCGCCCACTAATGGAATGTGAAGGCACACACATATACAGGACCACAATTAAAAAAATGTATCCATTCCAGAATGTATATACAGAGTCCCATTCACACTTGACAAGTCACTCCCCAATGTTTCCCAATGATGACCATTCTTATCTGTGCAACCTGCAGTACTTTGGTCTGACTTTCATGGGACTTGAAGGCCATAGACTTCAATGTAAACCCGCAGCAGCTGGTGGTAATTTTTTTTTTGGGGGGGGGGGGGGGGGGAAACCGGTGTATTCAAAAACACTGATCTTGACATTTTGAATACTTTCAAGTGCAGTGGAGGGGTTTGAGGTCTTATAGACCTGCGATCTCTCCATAAATAGTATCCGTCACTGACTTTAAAGGGGTTGTAAAGGTCATTTTTTTTTTTTTTTTTTAAAATAACAATCATGTTATACTTACCTTCACTGTGCAGCTCGTTCTGCACAGAGTGGCCCCGAACCTGGTCTTCTGGGGTCCCTCGGTGGCTGTCTCAGCTCCTCCCCGCAATAACTAACCACCTTAATGCGAGCTCTCTCGCATGGTGGTTAGTTATTGCGGGCGCTCCCGTGATACAGCCGGCGGCTATATCACTCGGCCCCGCCCCCGGCGCGGCGCATCATTGGCTGTGATTGACAGCAGCGCAAGCCAATGGTTGCGCTGCTTTTAATCCATCCACTATAACCAATCAGCGACCAGGCTGATTGGCTGAATGGAGGTCGGGAGCGAGCGGCCGAGTTTCGAGGTGTCAGGTAAGTAAAACGGGGGGGCTGGGGCGGCGGTATTTTCAAAAGTTTTTTCACCTTAATGCATAGAATGCATTAAGGTGAAAAAATGTATACCTTTACAACCCCTTTAAGGCCCCTTTCACACTGGGGCGGTAAAGCATCGCTATTTTTAGTGGCGCTTTACGGCTGTTTTAGCGGCAGTATTTGGCCGCTAGCGGGGTGCTTTTAACCCCCGCTAGTGGCCAATAAAGGGTTAAAACCACCCGCAAAGCGCTGCTTCATCGGTGGTATAGCCGCGCTGCCCCATTGATTTCAATGGGCAGGAGCAGTGAAGGAGCAGTGTATACACCGCTCCAAAGATGCCGCTAGCAGGACTTTTTTCAGCGTCCTGCCAGCGCACCGCTCCAGTGTGAAAACCCTCGAAGACTTTCACACTGGAGAGACAGCAGCGGTTGTTTCAGGGCGCTTTGCAGGCGCTATTTTTAGTCCTGCAGCACCTGCAAAGCGCCCCAGTGTGAAAGGGGTCTTACTGTCACAAGGGATGTTTACATTCCTTGTGACAGCAATAACAGTGATTAAAAAAAAAAAGTGTAACTTTTTTTTTTTTAAATGCATAGAATATCGGCAGACAATATCAGCTATCGGCCTGAGAGGTGGCTGAAATATCGGAATCGTATTGGCACCGAAAAAAAAAAAACGATATTGGTCGATCCCTAGACCTGAGACTGAAAAAAAAAAAAAATTGTCCTAGAGACACAGAGTTTCTAAAAACCCAGTCTTAAAAAAAAAAAAAAAAAAAAGAAAAAAAGAAAAAAAAAAAAATAAGGAATGAGGTGAGGTTTACCTAGACACCGGTGGGCAGACTTACTAAAACTGGAGTGTGCAAAATTTGCTGCAGCTCTGCATAGAAACCAAATGGCTTCAAGGTTTTTTTATTATTATTATTATAATACAGGGTTTATATAGAGCCAACAGTTTGCGCAGCGCTTTACAGCATGAGGGCAGACAGTACAGTTACAATACAATACAGGAGGGATCAGAGGACCCTGCTCGATAGAGCATACAGTCTAGAAGGGAGGGTCAAGTGGAACAAAAGGTAACAGTTGTGGGGGATGATCAGATGAAGAAAATTAAAAGTTGTTAGGTGTGGGTAGGGTAGGCTTCTTTGAAGAGGAGGGTTTCCAGGGATTGTCTAAAACCTAATAGAGTAGGAGATAAGCGGACAGATTGGGGTAGGGAGTTCCATAGGATTGGAGAGGCTCTGGAAAAGTCCTGGAGGCGAGCATGGGAGGAGGTGACGAGGGAGCTAGAGAGCAGGAGGTCTTGGGAGGAACGAAGAGAATGATTAGGTTGGTATTTTGAGACTAGGTCAGTGATGTAGCTGGGGGCTAAGTTGTGGATGGCTTTGTAAGTAGTTGTTAGTATTTTGAATGTAATTTGTTGGGTGAGCGGAAACAAGTGGAGGGATTGACAGAGAGGAGTAGAAGACACAGAGTAATTGGTAAGGTGGATGACTCTGGCAGCAGCATTCATGATGGACTGAAGAGGTGATAGACTATGTAGAGGTAAGCCAATGAGGAGGGAGTTGCAGTAGTCGAGGCGAGAGATGACCAGGGAGTGAATTAAGAGCTTTGTTGTGTCATTGGTTAGAAAGGGGCGTATTTTGGAGATGTTCCGGAGGTTGAGGTGGCAAGATTTTGACAGTGATTGGACGTGGGGCATAAAGGAGAGTTCAGTGTCCGGGATTACACCTAGGACCTTGGCATGCAGGGATGGGTTTATAGTTGTGCCATCGATTTTGACAGAAAGATCAGGGGAAGAGGTACACGGGGAAGGCAAAATTATAAGTTCGGTTTTGGATAGATTAAGTTTGAGGAAGTGGTGTGACATCCAGACTGATATATCAGATAGTAAATTAGATATGTGAGGAGACTGAAGGAGTGAGCTGAGGGATAGAGAAATAGATTTGGGTGTCGTCAGCGTAGAGGTGGTATTGGAAGCCATGGAAGGCTATCAGCTGACCCAGGGAGGAGGTGTAGATTGAAAATAGGAGAGGTCCAAGAACACAACCTCGGGGGACCCCAACAGAGAAAGGAAGAGGAGAGGAGGAAGTAGAATTGTAAGTAAAGGTGCAGTTAGATAAGTAGGAAGAGAACCAGTGAAGAGTACAGTCATGGAGACCAAAGGCGTGGAGTTTTTTGAGAAGGAGGGGGTGGTTAACCGTATCAAAGGCAGCAGAGAGGTCCAGGAGTAGAGTACAGAATAGTGTTGATTGTTTTTGGCTGTTAGTAGATAGTTTGTTAGTTTTAGGAGAGCAGTTTCTGTGGAGTGTTGAGGACAAAATCCAGACTGAAGGGGATCAAGAAGGCTATTATCAGCAAGGCGGCCGCTCAGTCGGTTGTAGACCAGACATTCAAGGAGTTTGGATAAAAAGGGGAGCAAGGGGATGGGGCGTAGGTTGTCAAGATTGGATGGGTCCAGTGAGGGCTTTTTAAGTATGGGGCTGACAAGTGCATGTTTTAGAGAGTTGGAGTAGATGCCAGAAGAGAGGGAGAGATTGAAGATGTGGGTTAGTGTAGAATAGAGCCAGAGGGTGAACGTAGCATTTGCGAGGGAACAAGATCCAGGGGGCAGGTGGGAAGATGGGCGTTAGCAAGTAGTTTAGCAACCTCGTCTATAGTGATGGGGTTGAAAGAGGGAAGTAATGATTGTACCTGTGGGCATGAAGTGTAAAGCATGGAGGGTACTTGAATAGTAGAGATCTCCTCACGAAATGTATCAATCTTTTGTCTGAAAATTTTTATACAAAATTCCAATAATTTTGTGCTTACCTTACTATACAGATGCAATGGTCTCCTTTAAAAATCCCAATTTTACAGAGGCAGCTTAGGCTTTCTCTTGTAAATTTGTTTTCTTTTGTCTGAAGTTATTGGCGATCTCCTGGGCAGTGAGTGAGTTGGTGGGTGGAGGACGAAGTAGAGAGTTGAAGGTAGAGAAGAGTTGATGGGGACAGGATGATAAGGTGTTAATGAGAGAGATAAAGTAGGTCTGCTTGGCAGTGAGGAGGCAGGAATTATATTTTTGGAAGGCAGATTTATACTGGCTGAAATCTTTCTGGGACTTCATCTTACGCCACAGGCGCTCAAGAGTGCGGCTATGTTTTTTCAGACTTTTAGTGTCACCTGTTTGCTAAGGTTGAAGGGGATGGGGCCTGATTCTGTGTATAGTGAGGGGGCCAGTGTGTCCAGCGAGGCTAGAAGTAAAGTGTTGTAGACAGAAGAGGCTAGATTGGTGCAGGACAGGGGTGCAATTTTGTCACAGAGGTGGTCAGTAGCAGAGTAGAGAAGAGAAGAATTGAGATGGCGCAGGTTTCTACAGGTAACCTTTAGGCGGTTGGAGGGAGAGGAGGTGGAGGAGAGGTAGACAGTGAAACTAATAAGGTAGTGATCAGAGAGAGGGTAAGGATAGTTGCAGAGGTTGCACAGAGTGCATAGGTGGAAGAAAACCAGGTCAAGGGTATTGCCTTAAGAGTGCAGGTCAAAGGAGGAAGTTAGACTGAGAAGTTTGGAAGCAGGAGGAGTGTTAGTATTAGTAGGGATGTTGAAGTCCCCGAGAATAATAGTGGGGATTTCAAAAGAGAGAAAGTAGGGTAGCCAGGCAGAGAAGTCATCAAGAAAGGTTGATACTGATCCAGGGGGCTGGTAGATCACAGCTATCCTTAGAGAAACTAGGAAAAAGAGATGAATGCAGTGCGCCTCAAATGAGGAGAGTGACAGAGAGGGAGGTGGGTGAAGTACCTGAAAGGTGCTATGTGGGGCTAAAAGGATTCCAACACCCCCTCCTTTGCATCCACTGGGTCTGGGGGAGTGAGTCCAAAGAAGACCACCTTGGGATAGGGCAGCAGAAGACGCAGTGTCGGATTCATGAAGCCAGGTTTTGGTAATGGCGAGTAGATTAAATGAGTTAGCGATAAAGAGATCATATACAAAAAAGGAAAAATTGGGATTTTAAAAGGTGCAAACAGGGTGACACAAATTTAATGTAAAAAAATTTTCACATTTTATTTAGAAAAATTGATAAAAACATGGTTTTAAAAAGAGTTTACATGCAATGTACTGAAACAATCTTAATATAGTGCAACTGAAGGATTGATTTCTCAACATGTTTCACCACACACCGTGGCTTCTTCAGGAGAGTAGTATCTATCAGGCACTAAGAAAACAATACAGTAAGTTACAAAGTACACAAAAAAAGACAAAGAAAAAACACTATAAACACAAGGCAAAAAAATAGTACCACACATCCAAACCGCCAATGCAACATTTAAGCCAAATATGGGATCTGTTTACCTGTATGCAGGTCTTTCAAAAAATTGAAATAGCGAATTGAATGCAAACTCAAATAGTTAAGCTACTTAAATCGGGAAGCAAGCCCAGCCAGAGGATCAGTTGATGACCACAGAGGGTAGGTAAAATCGTGTTTTTAACTGATGGAAGAGATCCTGAAATGTGAGTGGAGAAAGGAATAAAGTGATCTTTAATTTACGTCTCTCAATTCTTAATTTTTCTATATTTATCTTTTATCTCTTAATTACTTTTTCTCTTGAGATCCCTGGATGGTATTTGTGTACCACCAGGGTCCCTATTGGTCGCCATCAATGTGGAGGCCCTCTACAACTCTATCCTCCACGAGCGGGGGGTTGGGGTTGTGGAGGGCTTCCTATCGGAAAGGGGCCCTGGGGCCTTCGCCTACAATTGTTTCATCTTGGATCTTTTACGGTTTATCCTAACCAATAACATCTTTCTTTTTGTCCGCTCCCACTACCTCCAGTTGCAGGGTGTTGCGATGGGGACTAAATGTGCCCCATCGTACGCCAATCTGTACCTGGGGGGGGGTGGGAGCGGGAGGTTTTCTCCTCAGATGACTATAGCCGATTCTTTAACAATGTTTTGATTTGGCGTCGATTCATCAACTATATTTTTGTGGTGTGGACTGGTTCTAAGGAGGAACTTCTTCTCTTCTTGGACACACTTAAGGCCAATTCCTATAATCTCAAATTCACGATGACGTGTGATCAAAATATGATCAATTTTTTGGATATTTCCATTTATCTTAATTCAGATGGTACACTTGGCTCCTCCTTGTTTAGAAAGTCCTCGTCAGGAAACACCATTTTACACGCGGCCAGCTCCCACCCCAAGCCCTTGGTGGTGAGCATTCCTTATAGTCAATATCTACGACTAAGGAGAAACTGCAGCCACGACCAGGACTTTGAAAAGGAAGCAGGGGCATGGCAGCTACGCCTCTTGGATAAGGGCTATAGTTGCTCCACTCTCAAAAAGGCATACCATAGGGCCAAATCACACAATCGAACTGAATTATTCCATTCGTCGAAACCTCGAAAATCGGATCTCGAGGTACGGCTGATAACGATATATTCTAAACAGCATCAAAAAGTCAGTGAGATTATTCAGAAATATTGGCCCCTATAGTCCAATGACAAAGTAATTTCCAAATATGTGAAACCAACTCCCTCCATTACCTATAGAAGATCCAGATCCTTAAAGGATCAATTGGTCCATAGCCACTTAACACAGAGATCTGCAAGAAATAATCGGAAAGGCAGTGCCCCATGTGGTAGGTGCGATTTCTGTAGATATATTTTAGATGCAGAGGAGATAACCCTTCCAGATGGGACTTTATATCAACCCAATTTTTTTGTCAACTGTCAATCCATTGGCGTGGTCTATTACATGAGGTGCACTTGTAAGGCTTTTTACATAGGGAAAACCAAGAGGGCCTTTTTCCACAGGATTAGGGACCATGTGTCCCTCGTCCAAAAGAAAAAGATGGAAACAGCCATCAGTCGACACATGGGTTTATACCACTCATTTGATCTAACTAAGATGAAATTTTTTGCCCTGGAATTCCTACCCACTCATGAGAGGGGGGGGGGGGGGATGTGGATAGAATTCTCCTGCAGAAGGAGACGAGGTGGATCCACTCTTTGGGTGCCACCTCGCCTCCTGGGCTCAACGAATCCATGAGCTTTAGGCCTTTCCTCTAGGGATTTTGAGGGCCATGTTCTCAGTTGCTCCTTAAATTGGTGACTTTTTGACCTCTATTGATACTTTTATATGTGTTAGGTTCCTGTACCAGGTTTTCATATGTACACCCTATCTAAATTGCCTTCACTTCATTTTTTGCCATTGTGGTCTATGGATCAATTATGCAGATTGTATTTATCAATTACCTTTGAATATACAAACAGAAATAGAAAGGGGGAGGAAATTAAAACAATATAGAGGTGTTGCCTGGTCATTTCCGGTGTGCCCAGCACCTTTGATTACATTGATTTGATTGATGTATTTCTCTTCCTGACTTGGCTGGAGGTGTCACTTCCGGTTTTGCTGCCTATTGGTAGATGCCCCTGCAGTGTCCTCCCCTCCCCTAGGTTTTGGCGCCAAATTTGGAGAGGGGGAGTATTTAAACACTCTGGTGGTGGTTCAATAGAGATCCAGCCTGAGAGGAGGAGGATGTCATTTTCTTCACTTACCAGCTGATCCAGGTATTCCATGCTACTCTGAGGAAATTTTAGACCAATTTTTGAGGAAACCCTTGCTTTTGTTTTGGGTCCCCTGACTGAAATATTGCTGTTGTCTCTAGGCTTTTTCGTTTGTCCTTTTCCTCCCCCTTTTTTTGGGGTTCTGTCCTGGAAAAAACACGAATTAAAGCAGCTTGATAAACCTGGACTCCTTGGTCTCAAGTCAGTCCTTTATTACAGGTACAGATTCTATTACATGAGGGCACATGAGAAAGGGAGTCTGGTCTTGGGAAGAGGAGAAATGGGAACTAGATTGTGTGCATTGCGCCTGCAGCCAGAGGGTGCAGGGTAATGGGTGCATTGAGTACAGTTAAATAAAGGAGGCCCAGGGTTTGGGTATATTTCACCAGAGGTTAGGAGAAGCAGAAGGGTGAGGGAGGTAATGTGGAAGTGCGATTTATATGAAGGGACATGCCCCAGTGTCCTGGAGTTTTTTTTGTGCATGTGGATTTAGAGCCCATATACACTATTCGATTTTCTGCAGATTTTTGTCTTCAGATTTACTAAAAACCATATAGTGCAAGGCCTTTCCTGATTGCATACAAATTAAAACTCTTAAGGTTTGACCTCATATTATATGGTTTTGGTAAATCTGAAGAAAAAAATCTGCAGAAAATCTAATAGTGTGTATGGGGCCTTAGAATTAGCAGGAGTTGGTGAGTGCAGTCATAAGGAGAGGACAGAAGGGAGGGCGATATATATATAGGCATAATGGAAGGTGTAAACAAGGTCACCTGTAGTCTGTGTGGCATTTTTCAAGGTGTTTTCGAGTGTTCCTTTGCTTTGTGCATTTGCTGAAGTGCAGAGTCAGAAGTGCTCCCACTTATAGAAATACCCCCATTTTGAGAAAGAACCCCATCTGAAAATGTGCCTTTGCCAAGAGATTCTTAGTTATATACTGCTAGGGATAGAGGTGGGTGCTTCTAATTACTAATCAGGGAATTAATAAAAAAAAAAATGACTGGCTACGCAGAGCAAAATTCTCACTTCAGAAACAGACGTACAAGTGGACAGCTAGTAAAGATAAGAAACAGCCATAATTTAAAAGGTAAGGCATAAACAAAAACAAAAGAAAACCCCTTTTCAGTATTAAGGTTAAAGCTGGAGTTGCAGCAGTGTGAGCATACCAGAGTTTTATCGTCAAAGCTTAATTACTTTCCTACCGGGCCAATTCTGGCATGTCTCTCCTACATGTAAAAATCATTTTTTTGCTAGAAAATTACTCAGCTTCCTCGCAGGGGGCGCCTCCTCCACATGCATGGCCTGGGGCTTCTGTGGAGGAGGCGCCCCCTGTGAGGAAGCTGGCTCACAATGTGATTGGAGTCTTCCCAGATCTATAGTGCAGACACAGAACGTCTCTCACACCTCTCAGCCAGGACAGGAAGCCTCCATCTTCCATCGGGGACACGGAGGAGAGACAGAGAAGATCCTCACACAGGAGGAAGAGAAGCTGAGAGTTGGGAGAGATTTCCCCCTTCATGTCCATTCACCGTGCTGGGAAGAATCAGAAGTCACTCGACCATAGAAGACTCATCAGAGGAACCATAGGGAACATCCAAGAGGACCCCAACCATAAAAGACTCATCAAAGGAGCTCCATATCAACCTCCAGACCAGGACACCCTCAGCCAGACTGCCGTACTGGACGGAGCTATCTTGTTTGTCTCTGGCCCTATACTGGAAAGTCGTGCTGTGAAGTTGCCAGTGATTGAGCATCAGGCTGCCATACAAGCTTACTTAAGCTTGCCTTCTGGTAAGCGTGCAATCCTTATGGTGGTGGATCTCTTCACATGGTGGTGTCTGTAGAATTAAGCCTCATTTTCACTTCTCCTGAATACCTCTGGATGTCACTCACGGACTTCTTATTACTACGCCTACATTTTTATTGTTGGGACTATTTAGTCAGTTTTTTATCACTCTTTTATGATTCTTTTTGCTATTAATATTGCTTGTTTTTTTAATACTTCCTTGGGTCCATCACGGATCCTCTGATTTAATTAATTCATCTAATTTCAATATATTTTTCACTTTTGTAGCGCTTATCACATTTTTATATTATCATCCCAGTATAACCACTTCAACCCAAGGATGTCCTATAGTCAGGGAAGTGGTTACTTGGAAAAAAAAAAAGGCCGATTGGCTACCATGCACAGCTGCACCAGAGTCTGCGTGCTCCAGCTTTAGTAAATCAACCCCATTGTGTCCACCATACACATTATAATGAGGAGAGAAGTGAGGCGAAGTCTTCCTGGAGGTATGTAGATCCTTTTTGCTACTACAGCAATCTTTTAAAAAGAACCAGCTAGGATTATATTAGTCTATAGCAGGGTTCTCCAAATTTTCTAAACAAAGGGCCAGATTTTTGTCCTTCAGGCTTTAGGGGGGCTGGACTGTGCTGTGGCTGGTGAGAGTAAAAAATGCCCTGTCATCAATGGGAGTAAGCAGTACCCCATAACTGGTTTTAATGGGAGGAATAGTGCCACAAGGGCCTGATAAAGGCAAGCAAAGGGCCGCATCCGGCCCTCGGGCCACAGTTTGGAGACAACTTGGTCTATAGCACCAGATTTACCAGGAAGCACGTTAAGAGACTTTTTTTTTAGTGAAGGATTTGCAGTAGGCATTTTGTATGTTTGTAGTTTGTGCATTCTCAGGCAATGCTAGGCAGATACACAGATTGGCAGTTATTAAGTAATCATGTGATGGTCATATAGGCTCAGGCAAGGGGGGCAATTCATGAGCAGATCTCTGTCGCCTTCATTGTGAAGCCTGATAAATCTTCCCTGTGTGTTCTGCCAAAGCCCAGCCACTGCCAGCCCTACCCCACCCAGAATGAAGGCGACACCTATAGATGTACAAATCATTTTTGTCAGGCTCCAGGCAGATGAATTTAGTTCTGTCAGGTTAGAAATGAGAATGGTGCATCCCTTGGGGCAATTATCCTTCCTTCACTACCAAGAAAAGTCAAATCTTCATAACAAGCCAGTGACCGTTCAACATCCAGACACTTTAAATCTACAGATCATTTCTAGCATGTAAAGTGGACCTGTCATCACATATTTCAATGCTCAGAGCATGTATGGTAAATAATGCTTCAGTGTAACCCTTCCTGATATTACCTCTCTCAGAGACTACAGTATTCCCCCCCGACATTTACGCCATCTGCTTTTCTCTCCAGAAGAGCGGCGCCATCTTTGTTCAAGCCGTCATCCACTTCTTGGATTGGGAGATGGCACAAAGCATGTAAACCAAGAATCTCCAAACTTTTGAAACAAAGGGCAGTAAACTGGCCCTTCAAACGTTAGGGGGACCAGACTGTGGCCAGTGGGAGGAGGAAATTCCCTGGCATCAGTGGGAGTAAACAATGCCATAGACTTGGTGGTTGGTCAGAGGTAAAGTAAAAAAAAAAAAAAAAAAAATAATGATATCATTGGTGTCAGTAGGCGGAATCGTGCCCCATCATTGCTAAAATTAGTCTCCTATCTTTGGTGTCAGTGGAAGGAATAGTGCCCCCAAGGGCCAGATAGAGGCAAGCAAAGGGCCACACTTTGGATACCCCTGCTGTAAATCCTGGTGTCTGCAGTTCTTGGCTGTGTTCACAGATATCCAACAGATCAGCTCCTGGCTGCAGCCTCTCAACTTGTGACTTTATACAAAGTTACAATGTAGTCTAATCAGTGGGGGGAGCAGGGAAGACTGAGAAAATGCTTCCTCCTGCCTGCAGCAGACTGATGACATCTCAGCCTAGGCAAAGTCGCTGACTGAAGCTTAACCACTTCAATACCGGGCACTTAGACACCTTCCCGCCCAGCCCAATTTTCAGCTTTCAGCGCTGTCGCAATTTGAATGACAATTGCGCGGTCATGCTACACTGTACCCAAACAAATTTTTTATCATTTTGTTCCCACAAATAGAGCTTTCTTTTGGTGGTATTTGATCACCTTTGCGGTTTTTATTTTTTGCGCAACAAATAAAAAAAAGACCGAAAATTTTGAAAAAAAACAAGTTTTTCTTTGTTTCTGTTAAAACTTTTTGTCAATAAGTACGTTTTCTTCTTCAATGACGGGCACTGATATGGCTGCACTGACGGGCACTGATGGGCACCGATGAGGTGGCACTGATGATGGGCACTGATAGGTGGCACTGGTATGCGGCACGGATGGGCACTCATAGGTGGCACGGATGGGCACTCATAGGTGGCACGGATGGGCACTCATAGGTGGCACGGATGGGCACTCATAGGTGGCACGGATGGGCACTCATAGGTGGCACGGATGGGCACTCATAGGTGGCACGGATGGGCACTCATAGGTGGCACGGATGGGCACTCATAGGTGGCACGGATGGGCACTCATAGGTGGCACGGATGGGCACTCATAGGCGGCACGGATGGGCACTCATAGGTGGCATTGATGGTTACTTATGGGTGGCACTGATAGTTGGCACAGATGGGCACTGACAGGTGGCATGGACACTGATGGGTGGCACTGATGGCATTACTTGTTTGCAGTGATGCCCCTAAGGGTGGCATTGCTGGGCATCACTGCAACATAATTGTGCCAATCAGTGCCCATTTGTGGGCACAGATTGGCACAGATTTGGCACACTGGGCACATGTGGATGGCCATGGGGTACATACCTGGCCATCCATATGTTGCCCCTTCCCTGGTGGTCCTAGTGGCGATCCCTGGTGGTCCAGTGTGGTGATCTGCGGGGGGGCTGCGCTGATAAACAATCAGCGCAGACCGCCCCTGCCAGGAGAGCCGCCGATCGGCTCTCCTCTACTTGCGTCTGTCAGACGCGAGTGAGGAAGAGCCGATCAACGGCTCTTCCTATTGACAGCGTGATCAGCCGTGATTGGACACGGCTGATCACGTGGTAAAGAGCCTCCGCCGGAGGCTTTTTACCAAGATCAGTGTAGCGGTGTGTCAGACTGACACACCGCTCCACCGATCGCCGCGATGCGCGCCCCCGGGGGCGCGCTGCGGCATGTTATCCTGCTGGACGTCATATGACGTCCAGTCAGGATAACAGAACCACTTCCCGGACGTCAATCCGCTATAGGGCGGGCGGGAAGTGGTTAAAGTGCCTGGCAAGGCAAAATAAAAAATACATAAGCCATACATCTCTGCATTTCATGCACATTTCCCCATGTTTGACCCTTTTAAAGCCAGTGCAAGTACAGACTTTATGTGGTTGTCTGCGGGCTGGTGGTAAGCTAAGCTTGGTTTTTCCCTTGGCCTTGTTTGTACAAGTACAGAAACCTACCTGAGGACCTGCCAGAAATGCAATCTGCTTCCAAATCCTTGTGTAAGCTGACAACACACTGCCTTTTGGTGGAAGGAGTGGTGACAGCCCTGCCCAGCGTCTTTTACTAAATCACTCCGACTTTTTTTTGGGGGGGGGGGGGGGGGGGGGGGAGGGAGCAGAAAAAAGACAGCGTTGTTGCATTTTGAAACATGTCAATAATTCAATATTGCAGACGTGACAGGTGCACTTTACGTTGTGAATCTGCAATGTCATCTCCTATAATTATATACTGATGATGAAGTCTGTAAGGATCTCAGTGCACTTCACTCAGGTAAATAGGGATGGGAGAAGAATTGGGCTGCACATAATCTGTGCTCTTCAGTGTCTCTCAAAAGTAGAACTAAATGGGTAAAAAAAAAAAAATTGCAAAATCTAGACACTAGAAAGCGTAAGTCCTGCGACTCTATGAAAAAACAGAACACCTTTCTGCAGATTGGGGGGTTTGGCCACTTCCTGGGTGTGCTTTTAGTTTAATTGCACCCAGCGTCTTGTTCCTGTAGGTGGCGACATCAAAACAATCCCTAATGAAGTACAGCTGTGACCTTCAATGACCAGAGAAACTTTTTTTTTTTTTCCTACCAAGAATAAAAAAAAAAAAAAAAAAAAAAAAAAAAAAAAAGGATGGTTACAACCCCTGTCCGTTTTCTTTTCCATCTTTGGGGAGATTTCCAGTCACTTCCTGTCCCATAGCAAAAAAAAAAACAGGAAGTGAGAGGAAATCCCTGGCTCTCATCAGAACTAGTGCCCCATTGAAAGATTTCCCCTCTATTCCTGTTCTGGTGAAAACACATTTTGGGATTTTCTTTCACTCTCCATGAGAACAGTAAACAGGACAAATGGAGAGAATGAATCTCACCAACGGGGGCACAGACAGCAATACAAAAACTGAAAGGGGTTCAAATCCCTCTCCACTCTATCCAAAGTGGGCGCAGTTATATGAGGGTGCAAAGACTTTGCCAGTGTCCAATCACCTGAAGGTAGGGGCATACAACTCATGATCTACGACTATAGTTAGAAGCCGATTGGTTACTACACACAGCTGCACCAGATTGTGTGGTCCAGTTTTAGTTAATCTCCCACTTTGTGTCCTGCATGGTTATGATTAAGTCTTGCCTTCATTTATACTGCAATTCTCAACTTCCCTTTAGTCTTGGCACAGCTGTACAGGCTTATCTCCCATACTGAAATGACTGATTTCACTGCACACTGAGCTTCTCATAATGTGCATTAGAAACTGCAGCAATTCTGGTAGAGCCCACATCATAGGATGTCCATTATGTCCTTACCTGTAGCCTGCCTAGGAATGTCAATTCCTCCAGACTGACACCCACCCATCAAGGCATTTTGAGATTTGCATAACTCCTCCCAAGAGTCAGCCCACAGAAGACACAAAGGGGTCAATTTACTAAAAGCAAATAGACTGTGCACTCTGCTCCACAGCTTAGTAAATGAGCAGAAGCTATACGGACTTCCATCATCCAATCATGTGGAAGATTTTTTTTTTTTTTTACAGTGTAAAATCATTGCACTGCATCTTTAACCACTTGCCTACTGGGCACTTACACCCCCTTCCTGCCCAAGGCATTTTTCAGCTTTCAGCGCTGTTACACTTTGAACAATTGGGCGGTCGTGCTACACTGTACCCAAACAAATTTTTTCATCATTTTTTTTCACACAAAAAGAGCTTTCTTTTGGTGGTATTTAAATCACTGCTGTTTTTTTTTTGTAAAAAATAAGACCAAAAATTTTGAAAAAAAAAAAAAAGGTTTACATTTTTTCTGTCAGTAAATTTTGTAACTAAGTAATTTTTCACCTTCACTGATGTGCGCTGATGAGGCGGCACTGATGGGCTGAACTAGTGGGCATTGATGAGATGGCACCAATATGCCGCACTGATGGGCATTGATCGACAGCAGTGATGGGCAGCACTGACTGGCATCGCTAATGGACACTGACTGGTGGCACTTGTGGGCAGTGGTGGGCACCGATTGCTGCCACTTGTGGGCACTATATGCTGGCATTGGTGGGCAATGGTGGGCACTGTTTTGTGACACTGTATTTATTGTAATCAGGTCACTGATTAGATGTCCCTGTGAGGAGATGCTGCTGATTGGCTATCCTCTCCTTACACTGTCAGTGTGAGGCGAGGAGAGCCGATTACCGGCATCTACTTGTTTACATGTGACCGGCTGTGATTGGACACAGCTGATCACATGGTTAAAGAGCCGTGGACGCGGCTCTTTACAGAGATTGGGGTCGCGCCGTGTCCTAGCAACACGGCGCGGCCACGGGAGAGGGGCCGTTCTCGGACGCCGTCATATGACGTCGTCCCAGAACGAGAGCTGCACCGCCTTGCCGTCATTTGACAATGGGCGGGCAGCAAGCAGTTAAACGGTAACTCCACATTTGTTGAGAAAAAAAAAACAAACAAAAAAAAACATTCCCCTCTGGGTGATCTATGTACATTGCAAGAATTTTAACAAACTTTGTTGCAGATTCCTATCTTTTGTTATTCTAAAGAAATCCCTGTGTGTTTGTCTGTGTCCATGTGGAAAGTGAATCTAATGGGAGTGGTTTCATGATCATCACTCAGCTGTGCACCTGCAGGGCTCTAATGAGGAAAGCTACTGGGCCTGAATCCCTTTAGCCTGATTTCCTATTGGGAGTATCTCACCAAAAATGACATTTTTGTTGCAGGGGATGCCTGAAATCTGACTTGTATCTTAGCGCAGACTTCTGGGAAAATTGGTGAGCCAATCACATGAACAGGAAATGTTTCTGGGGTGCGTTCTGTATACATTCGGTGTACAGAACACCTCCAGGTAGTCATATTGTATTGCATTTTCAGAAAATTACAGAGCTGCAGATTGAAAAGGAAAAGTAAATTTTTAAGAACATTTATATACAATAGGACTTGTGTGACAATTGTATAAGCTATATAAATGTCTTTATTTGCCATTTCTTTTCCTCATGAAAGTGGGGTTACCCTTTAACCACTTTAATACTGGGCACATTCACCCCCTTCCTGCCCAGGTCAGTTTTCAGCTTTCAGAGCTGTTGCACTTTGAATGACAATTGCGTGGTCATGTAACACACTATAATATATATAATTTTTACCATGAACATATAAGCTCTTTTTTGGTGGCATTTAATCACAGCTGTTTTTACTTAATAAACAAAAAAACAAAAAAAAGGAGACTGAAAAAAAAAAAATTTTTGCAAACAAATCTTTCTTTAAAAAAAATGTAGGCCAAAATGTATTTTGCTACATTCCTTTGGTGAAAATAACCCAAATCAGTTTGTATTATTTAATCTGTAGGAAGAGTCCACAAACTATGGTATATACAGCAATACCTTGGTTTACGAGTAACGTGGGTAACGTGGTAAACAAGCTTTTTGCATGACGAGCAAAATGTTTTTTCAAATTATACCTTGATATGCAAGACAAGCAGTAGAAGGATCAGTTTCAGTTTTAAATATATATATATATATACACACACATACATACATACATATATATACACACACACACACACACACTGTATATATATATATATATATATATATATATATATATATATATATATATATATATACATACATATAAACACATTTTAAATGCCCATCAATGAAGCCTTATCAGTGTCCATCTGCAGCCTTGCCCCAAATTGTACCATGATCAGCTTTTAAATTGTTGCGCCGCCAAGGTAGACAGAGTGGGATGTCCTGTGTAGTCGGCTCCTCTCGCATTCCCACCCCTTGGCCGGGTTCCTATGATGGACACCACACCGGTCCAGTGGCGGGACGTAAATGCTAGGAGGCGGGATGTAAATGCTAGGAGGCGGGACTAGGCGTGACTGCGGGCGGAACCGAGCCTAGCCGAGTACACTCGGCGCTGTATTTCGGCGGCGCTGGGTTAGCTCCTTTCCCTCCAAAGCAGCGGTTCGGCGTATAACACGCACCCATGATTTTCCTCTGATTTTAAGGGGAAAAAAATTGCGTGTTATACGCCGATAAATACGGTATATCCCGCGTTAAGGAGTCTGGTACGAATCCATGTAAAGCCGCTGGTGTATACAGTACTGTATGTGGTCAGAGGTCCAGGAGTTCTGGTGGCTCCCAGAGCTTCCTGGAGAACTCAGACACACCCAGCTGGGTGGGGCGGGCGTAATGCGCGTTCGGAGCACCTGAATCTCTCAACTGTTCCAGAGTGTCTCCGAGTTCTCCAGGAAGTGCTGGAAGCCACCAGCGCCCCCAGGCCTCTGGCCACATACAGTACTGTATACACCAGCAGCTTTACATGGATGAGCACCAGACTCCTTAACGTGGGATAAACATTGTGAGTCCAATTCCAATTTTTTTTTTTCACATTGAAACTGATCCTTCTACTTATCGTATTGGACCCCGGACCTCTGGCCATGTACTGTATACACCATGCACTTTATACTGTACTGTATTTTGTATTGCCGTAATCATTTTTATAGAGAAAAAATGGTTGTGGAACGAATCATCTGCATTTCCATTATTTACTATAGGGAAGTTTGCTTTGATATACGAGTGCTTTGGATTACAAGCATGTTTCTGGAACAAATTATGCTCACAATCCAAGGTATTACTCTATCTGAAATTTGATCAATCCTTATGTACTGTTGGCCTCTCATTTCTCGAGGCCCAAAAATGTCAGGACAGTACAAATAGCCCCCAAATGACCTCTTTTTGGAAAGTATACAGTCCAAGGTATTTAGTAAGAGGCATGGCGAGTTTTTTGTTGTAATTAGTCATAGTTTTTTGGAAAATGAACAAATTAAACAAAGTTTTCACGATTTCAATTTTTTTTTTTTCACCAATGTAGTACAGAGTCACATATAACTAGGGTGACAGTGTAAGCCACACCCCCCTGCCCATCTCTCTGAACTTGACAAACAGTGGCTTCCTACCCAGTCACTGCCTCCCTGACATGTCAGCCGTGTTTGCTCCGCCCATACACGCCCACCAGCAGGTCATGTGATCCCGAGCGATTCACAGACCTGTTGGTGAGTGTATAGAGCGGGACAGACACGTCACAAAGAGGAGGAGAGGAGGACTAGATAGATACACACCCACTAGCAGGTCCGTGAATCGCTCAGGAAGCAACAGCAATCAAGTAACCTGCTCATTAACAAAAAAAAAAAAAGTAGAACAGGCACATTTTTTCTATAATCTAAGCATGGATTAAACTGTTATATTTAATGTTTTAAGGATGACAATATCACTTATGTTTTCAACCACATTAAGAGGAGTACTGAGGCAGACCGATCATAGCTGGCAGGAGGGGCTCGCAGGGTGCAGAATAAAGCTTTATGGAAAACATCTTAGCACCCTGCCAGCCCCCCCTCCCACCAGCCATGATCGGTCTGCATTGCATAGAGAAGCAGAGAGACCCAGGGTGGATATCAAGGTTAACATAAGGAATGTAATGAAAAAGGAAAGGAACCATTTAAAAATTTCTTTAGCATGTTAAGGGGGAGTAAGGCACCATGGACATAAATGGCAGCTTTAACTGTTGAACCTTGTTTTAGGGATTCAGGAACACAACTGTATTTAGGTAGCATTTTTATTTTTTATTAAATCTTCCCATTTCTCTGTACAGAAAAAAAAAAATGCACATTATGCCGGAAACATTGGGTAACATTTCATTCTGACACAGCATGGACATGATGACCGGGTCTATACACAGAGCAAAAACAATGTACAAAAAGAAAAATGTACTCGAATGTGACAATTGGGAGGACATGGAAGTCTACGACCATTATTCAATGTGTGTGGGCGGGGCTCTGCTCCAGTGTATAATGCACGACCATACTGGGCCTGCAATGTCAGGGACAACAAGGGGGAAAGGGAGGGGTGTGGCTGCAGTCCAGGCTGTAGAGTGCAGGTGAGGGGGGAGGAGTGAGGTGGTTGATTATGTTCTATAGTAGTTCTCCGCATCCTTGTTAGCGGCAAAATATCTTGTAGCTGATAAAGAGAGGAAAAGAATAATTGGTGAAGGGTTTTGACATTAGCAGGTTTTGAGTGGGTGAAATGAAGCAAGCAATTGTAAGTTCTTCAGCCCAGGATGACAGTGCTACCCACACACAAAGCAGAAATTTTTTGGAAATCCGTATCGGATCAGCCAGGATCAATCACATCAATTTACGGAGGTCCCACAAAATCCACAATGCACTGGGGCCACAAGGTATTAAGATTTTAAAGATTTGGTGATTAAAGGATATATTGGACACTTTTCAGGACCAGTACCAGCTGCCTACACCACCACCAGTCACTGACAGCAGGCACCATCTCCTTTCAGTCATCACTAACACACAGGTAAAGAGCTGGGTGGACAGGGCCACCAATAGCAGCAGGACTTTAATGCGATGAATGAGTTCTATTAACAGATAAGGAATGTTGTTGGCATTTGTCCCCAGTAAGACACGGGGTTGACAGCTTGCAGACCCTGTGCTGGGGAGGGATGTTGGACAATAGTGGAAGACAAAGGTTTAAATAATGTGGGGCTTGTGTTTGGAGGTGGAAAGCGCACTTGTCAGGAAATGAATGCACGGAGTGTAATGGTTTAATGCTCAGAATCCAGCTCTGTTCACTTCTAACCCCCAGCTAGATGTACCTGCTCCACCTAACAGCACACCAAGGACCTGGCCATGTTCACAGATATAAGCCTAACGGAGCTGTAGAGCGTACAGCAAGTGCCCCGGTCTCCGGGCAGCATCAACCGTGGCACGCGCTGAACTTGCAGAAAATATTGCTCAGCGTCCAGTCGCAACGACTGGCTGCTGGGTACAGTAGTGCAAAATGGAGACCATGAGCGTCAACCTCTGCTCTTGGCCACGTGACAGTTCCACTCAGGGGGGGTAACCTTATAGCCAAGTCTGTCCAGCAGGGAACCCGAGTGGCTAGCAGCTAGAGGGCATCATGAAATGATCAGCATGAAAAATCGGGAGGCCAGACTATCAGTTTAAGCAAAATAGATAAATATTAGACGTTTCACAATGGGTGAGCAGAGAAGTAAAAACACAATTTAAAGACAAAAAAGTTAAGCAAAGGAGGAGCTTAAAGGGCACAACCCCCCCAAGTGTGAGGAAACCGCCAGAGATTGAGAATTAAAAGTTATCGGCACAGAAAGACACCACCACCGCAGCGGCCCCTTCCACCCAGGACAGTAATACTTTTTTGTGGAACCGGAGAAGAGAGAGCCACGGGATTGCACTATTAAAAATGCTCTATGTCCATTGCTGGAAATCATTAAGAAAAGTCCGCACTGCTCGGGAAGAGAAAGGACAGAAGAGTTCGTAGAGTTTTGGCAGGTTTGGAGCCGGGCGGTTTGCACTGATCCATCTCTGCAGACATCCGGGCTCAGACAGCATCACAAAGTGCTCAATCTCCACATCCCTTCCACATCTTGCCGTGGGGTTATGCAAAGTGGCTGAGGCACAGCTTCCAACTCTGGGAGGCATACCGTTAAAATAATAATCCCCTCTCTCCCACCCACCACCCCCCAAAAAAAGTCCACATAAAGCAACACGGCACTAGGAGAGTAGGGAGCTGTGCAGCAACAGGAGGCCTGAAGTCTCTGGATTGGGGGACAGAACGAGCAGATGAAGCAGAGGAGACGGGAGCCAGTTTATTTTTTCTTCCATTGCTCCATCCAGGTTCCACAGCGCTGGAGGGAGCTGGGAGGAAGAGGAAGATGGGATAGGACTGCATGGGAGAGCTGTACATGTGGCGACAGGCCTGCCCTCCCTCCCCAGAAGCCCCCTGCTTCTCAGAGCTCTTGCTGAGAGGTGTAGGAGGGGGTCCGATGCTCTACCTGTCCTTCAATTCTCTTGTCACCTTCTTGGTGATGCGACCACACAGCAGGCCTCCTAAGAAAAGCACGCACACGCTAACCATGACAACCGACAAGATGTAATTCTTGGATGGGGAACTCATCACTTGCATTGCCAAATCAGAAAATCCATCAGCCGGGGCCACCTGGAAGGAAAAAAATAAAATAAAATTTAACCACTTGAAGACCAAGCTTTTTCTGGCACTTTCCATTTACATGCAACAATCAGTTTTTTTTTTTTGCTAGAAAATTACTTCGAACCCAAACACTTTTTTTAAAGCGGAGACCCTAGAAAATAAATTGGTGGGTTTTGCAATTTTTTTATAACAAACAGTATTTGCGCAGCGGTTTTTCAAACAGAATTCCCCTCCAGCTGCTGGTAATAGCAATCCAGTGGCTAGCCACTCTCATTGCGATTACAAGAGAGCCGACCGCCGGCTTTTAAAAAAAGAGGTACCGGAGGTGATGCCTTCAGCTGCATCATCCCGGTACAACCACTTGACGTACCAGGTATGTGATTTTGCAGCAAGTGGTTAATCAACTTTATATAGTAAAGTAAACCTGGAAAACTCCATGCCGGTTGAATACATCCATGACAGCACAGAGGTGAGCTTTATGCCAAGCTGTTGCATATATACTTGTAGGACCTGCGTAACTGCTGTGTGCTGAAAGCATTCTCAATTGTCTTTCCCAAGCACTATGACCGTGCTGTCACTGAAAGCCTTTGATCACAAAGCAATAATCAATCACATGATCACCGACAGCCAATCACAGTCTATCCAAACCCGAGGATCTTTTTTTTCTTTGCAATTTATCCATGTAGGTCTCCAACGCTATACTGTCACTGGACAGAGAAAGATGGAGCAGCAGACTGATGAGCTCATCTCTGCTCTCACCTCCTACCATGCTCATTGCACTTGCAACACACTCGATTGGCTCTTTGTGCCACTTGTCTCCACCCCCCCTCTGAGGTCTGCGAAAAGCTGATACTGGTATTTTGACTGCCTGTAATACGAGCAGCTCAGCTTTAAAGTGGATATCTGATTGCCAAGCCATTTCCCTCTTGCTTCATACTACACAAAGCATCCCAGCACTGCAGATATACTTAATCTTTTGTACCAGCAGATCTCTGTTAGTGTGTGACCGAGGCTGGGGAAAGATTTTGTGAGGCAGACACAAAGGATTAAATCAAAATAGATACAGCGCTGGCTATGTGAATGGGCAAACACTGTGCAATAACACTGGGATCATACACAGATGATTAAATAAATGCTAGGCATATGTGGGTATCATAAATTCAGAAAAATAGTCTTTTTTTTTCTTTGATGACGCCCTGGAGGAGGGGCGAAACCCGTCGACGTAATATCCGGCTCACATCCTAAACCAGTGACACTGCTTCCTGTTCCCGTGGAACGCACGCTTACAGCGCCGAACGCGGAAGTCTCTCTGAATGCCTGTTCAATACATTGTTCTTGTGAGTAGCGCTGTTATGCGCAATTGATATCCTGTCTCTTCAGTACTTCACACCATAGTGTTTTCTTTATTTTTTATGGGTGATTTTGAAATCCTGCACCTAGAAGCACTCATCTCATGAACTTTGATCCAGAGTCATCTTTCGCCTTCATTGAATCACAGCTTATTGGCTTATCAGGTGATAGACTGTATAGCATAGGCTGAAGGATTGCTATTATCTCTGTTTATTGGGACTGTTTTTGATAATTTATACATATGTGTTTTATTTTAATTTCAATTCCTATTTTCATGAATTTATGATACCCACATATGCCTAGCATTTATTTAATCATCTGTGTATGATCCCAGTGTTATTGCACAGTGTTTGCCTATTCGCATAGCCAGCGCTGTATCTATTTTGATTTATCTTTTACGTATTAGTACTTTTTTTACAGCAGCGGCTAAACACACACATTCAATTATATTTTTTCGCTTCATAGTCAGTGACACATATATTGTTCACAGACACAAAGGATTGGCTGCTCTATGAATGGCGTGCAGGCTGTCTTGCTCACCTTGGCTGCATAGCTCCACATGTCCAGGCGGTCCTGCAGTCTCTTCTTGCACTCGGGCTGCAGTCGTACCATCTTGTCTTGTAATGCTTCTATCAAACAGGACATCTCTGCAATAGGAAAACACCATTACTTATTCAGATATGATCTGCTGGCCCATACAGGTTTAACATGGGAGCAGTTTAGGGGTGTTACTTACGGCGTCCTTTTCCTGGCGGGATGGCGGCACAGTGATGTTTTATGTCTAGCGCACAGGCCGTGTGCAACACAGGATCCACAAATATGTCTGCCTTACTTTCCTTCAGCATGTTCAGAACCTCCTGTTGCAAAAAGATGAAGGATCAGGATTACACCAGGTGGCAGAGAATATAGAAGCATCAGATCTTACGTACAATAAAGTGCATGTTCCCATACGTGGCCTGGGTTTTGGCATTCACACAAAGTTGGATGGGGCATTAAACAAATTTTTATATGCTCTACACTGGGGGTTCTCAACCACCAAGCTGGACTTTCCACCTACTGGGCCACAGATCACTGTCTGCTTAGACAGCTACTGCTATCAAAACGTTCGCACTGGATCGCCAACAGATCCTCCGCTGGGCCACAGCCTGCTACGTTACCGAAAAAGTGTACTCTTATTACCAGGATACTACTATTACTTTTTAAGAAAAATTAAAAAAGTTCAGATGGTGTTGCACCTGCACATGGAAAAACGTCACTCACAAAAGGCATTGGCGGGCAGTATGCAGGGTTCATCAGTCTTCATCTGCAGGGGGGGGGGGGGGGGGGATCTTCCCTGGGGTCACCATTTCAATGACACCAATGACTTGGGGGCTATTCTTCCCTGTGGGCCATGATCCCACTGAGACCAATGATTTGGGCAGCTATTCGATCCCTCTGTATAGGAATCCCTGTCCCACATTTGATATTCCAAGTGCAATATACAGAAAAGTAAAAATAAAAAATAAAAATAAAAGTCTAATTTGACTAAGAATATCTCTTTCCTACTCATTAAAGCCAAAGTACAAATATAATACCTTCTGTTAGAACCCAACCTGTATACTTGACACAAATACCAGGGTCGGCAACCCATCGATCGCGATCTACCCGATGATTGCAAACCGGTACCTGGTATACTGCGAACATGTCCCCTCATTGCCGACCCTGTGCTCTCCCCCTATAGCTGCAGAGTGGCGCATGCGCACATTCAGCCAATCCTAGGCTGCAGAGGCAGCCCCTGCCCCTTGCATATGAGGCCGCAGGGTGGGAAAATCCTCCAAAATAGTGGGTTCTTCCCCTTTGTGTAGTGCGCGCATCCCCACCGACCCTCCTCTCCGAATCCAAGGCGCTTGCGAGTGATATCATGCGAAAGGAGGGGGATCAGCTCCTGAATGTGAAGCTATGGCATGGCAGCTTCCCTGTGCCACTCTGCATTAGACAAGAATGTCTGGGCCCTCCCGGCCTCTGACCTGCTTACCCATCTTCTGCCCTACTGATCTCTATAATACACTGCTCTTCGTACAGCTGACCTCTGTACACGGCCCCACCTACTACTGATTTTTGTGCACTGCCCCACCTACTACCTGTAAGGAAAATGGCTGCACTTTGGTTCACTATATACTTTAGATAAGGGGCCTGAACTTTTTTTTTTATACAAGATAGATGAAATGCTAATTTCAATTTTAAATTTACTAAGCTAGCTATCTGCAAAAACAGGAAAGTACCGTACCTGCGGTGAGAATATTTGAATATAAGTACGGGAACAAGTTAGAACATCCCACCGCAAACCTGGGCCTAAAGCCAAAGGCACCTTTTTGAAAGTATCTTAAAAGGTTATTTCTATATTATTCATTTTCTCGGAATTTAAGCTAAGAAAATATATTTTGATAAAGGATATTTTGGGTACTTTTCGTTAGGTACTTTTTTTTTTAAGCACGTCAGATTATGCAAATGTCCATATAACTTCCATATGTCCATATAACTTGTGATATGTAACTTTTGATACTTGTACTCTTGTGATTGGATAAACTAAGGGACTGCCCCTTGGTTTGCCCCTAATGATGTATAATGAATTGTTGCCCTATATAACATGTGAAAAGATATAATAATATATATATATATATATATATATACACACACACACACACATACATATACATATACATATACATATACATATATATATATATATATATATATATATATATATATATAGGGTCCAAATGCTTTCTAGGGTAATGCAGTCACTTCTCACCTTCTTACAGCCAGGGGACTTTATCTTCAGTAGGTTCATCTTCAGACATTCCTCCACCTGCCCGGTGGGTTCCTGGGCCGCCGCCTCCTCGCCGCACAGGCTGTTAATCTGTGGGCACAGGGAGAATTCAGTAAAAAACTTAGAGCACAACATTCTCACTAGTCACAATCTCCACAGAAATTAACCCATTCACGCCTAAGGGTAAAACAAATCCAAATATCCAAGCACAATTTTGTAACTTTGACATGTGCTAGTAAAACTGTACAAATCACAACTACTTTGTGCATCCAGGTGGATTATACCTTTTTCCTGGACAAATTAGGCTTTTTGGTGGTAAATGGTAATGTATATCTCCTGATTTTATTTTTTTTTTTTTTCTTGATCATAATTTACCACTAAAGAAGCCAAAATTATTTCCCCTGCTCCTGGCTATTGCAGCAATACATATACATATGTGTATGTTAGTAGTAGTTGTTGTTTGTACCTGTAGTACAGCCCAGAAACAAATTGCACACATCTTACCTTTTTTTTATACTGCCTAAGGCTGCATTCACACCAGAGCGTTTTCAGCTCATAAAACGCCTGAAAACGCACAACAAGCAAAATTCCATTTATTTCAATGGCACCTGTTCACATCTGAGCAATTTGTCACCTGAAGCAAAACGCTTGTAAAAACGCCCTAAGCTCAAAAAAGAACATGAGCTTCTTTGGGGCAGATTACAGGCGTTTTTCTGCCTTTTACACTGGTGACCTGAACAAAATCGTGGCAAAAACGCTCTTTTGGCTGTGCTTCTGTGGATCACAGGAGTGAAGTTCATTTTGCACTCCTGTGACCCGTTTTCAGCAGAGAGCGGGCTGTAGCCTGCTCTCTGCTGACATCAGAGTTGGTCCAGGCTCCGTGTCATCATGACCATGGAGTCGTGATCCGCTTAGATCCCTGAACAGACACCTGGCTCAGCGAGCCGCTGAGAGCCTGAGCCGGTCACTCCCATCCCCTCCACATCCCAGCACTCCAGTGAGCGAGGAGGCGGAGCAGAGAGCTGTGAACTCTCTGCTCGGGGGAGCTGTTAAAATCAAGCAGTTGGCAGTGTTCGAAGGCTCGGTTCTCAGTGAACAGACACTGAGGGACAGATGCACCTAGGTAAGTATGAATAAAAAAACAAAACACACTTCTCTTGTAAAGCTATTAACCCCACTGATAACCAGAGCATGATACCTCAGTCACTCTTGATAGGCTCCTCCTTACCTGCTCTTCACCCTACAGGTACCACAGAGCATTCTATTTATGCCTAGAACACTGCCACTTATGACTCACCAAATGGCTTCTCTGCTCTAGGATTGGGCTGGTTGCAAAGAATTCTATGCCTGATAGGACCTGGCACCCCACAATTTCTACACCAATCAATACTCTTTGTATTAAAGGGGTTGTAAAGGTAATTAAAAAAAAAAAAAAAAAACACATGTTATACTAACCTTCACTGTGCAGCTCGTTTTGCACAGAATGGCCCCGAACCTGGTCTTCTGGGGTCCCTCGGCGGCTGTTTCAGCTCCTCCCCACAAGAACTAACCACCTTAATGCGAGCTCCCTTTCAATCCATCCACTGTACCCAATCAGCGGCCAGGCTGAGCGGTGAAATGGATGTCGGGAGCGAGCGGCTGACTTTCGAGGGGGGGGGGCGGGCGGGGGGCTGTTGGCGGCGGTAATGTCGGAAGTTTTTTCACCTTAATGCATTGAATGCATTAAGGTGAAAACATTTTTACCTTTACAACCCCTTTAACTTCAATACTCAGTATGCAAACGACCACTGCTCACCATAGTCTTGTCTATATCCCCATCCCACACATTCCTGGATCATAAGGCTCAGCTGAAGTGGGTGCTGTATCAACTACCAGCTGGACACTGGATAAATTACAGATCAATGCACATATTCCTCAATACACTGTGGATCTTCAAATGCAGTCCAAAGCTTTTATTGTAGAGAGATCAAATCACAAAACAAGCGCAATGTTTCGGACTCACCCCCCCCAGGGCCCCTTTGTCACATGCCTGACAAAGGGGTCCTGCGTGGCTCCGAAACATTGCACTTGTTTTGCGCAATAATCTCTGCAATAAAAGCTTTGGACTGCATTTGAAGATCCACGGTGTGCTGGTAAATATGTGCACTGCTCACCATAAACTCTCCCAATCCCCCCCAACCTTCCCCATGCCTGTTGACTTTTTACTTTCTACAACATCCTATTGTTTATGGGGAAATTCTATCTGGTTTCTAAATTTACTGATGTATAAAGGAGAGAAGAACATGCTATGCACTGAGTCCTAGGAAAGTCATCACCATATTTCCAGGAAACATTTAAATTCTTACCAGCAGGTGAAGACCATAGCACACAAAACACCATTACCTCTTCAGAACACTGCATCTGCAGCTGAGGATCGAGCCGGTAATCTAGCGCAGTCTCCTGAATGATGACGCGAATCTGGTCCTCACAGTCTGGCGACAGACGCTGTGTACAAAGCAAATTGTCAAGAAAGTCTTGCTCCAATAAAATATTTGATTACAAGAAAAAAAAAAGCTTCTGCCAAGTGTCATGGCAGGAAAAAAAAAAAGAAAAAACATGATCTACCGGACAGAGGGAGTGACCCGGACAGAGGGTGAAAAGGATCTATGGGGCTAAAAGAGAGTGACGGAGTGACGGAGAACAATGCACAATTGTCTGTGCTCCTCAGCCGTGTCCGTGACCTACCTGGTCTGCATACTTAAGCTTGAGGCAGGAGATGACAAGTCCTTCCAGTTCCGTGTCATCTCTGGCATTGTTGATGATGGTCTGGCAGAATTTGGGAATGTCAGCTTTGCAGGATTTGCGGAGTATGGGGTTTAGCCGATAATCTGTGAGAAGACAAACAGTAGCTGAATTTTACTCCAAATCCAAAGCAGTTTGCGGGTCAAATCCCCAATATTAACCACTTGCCGACCGCCCTATAGCAGTTTTACAGCTACAGGGTGGCCATTGTGCTCAGGATCACATATACACGTGATCCTACACTTCTGGATAGGGGGTACGAATGTGCACCGATAGTGCCTCGCTCCCACAGTGATTACACACAGCAGGAGCCATTCAGCGGGTACAGAGGACTCGATGTCTGCCGGCACCCGCCGATCATCAGCCACAGAGCCAGAACTGCAATCTGCCTATGTAAACAAGGCAGACTGCTGTTCTGACAGGAGGGAAGGCATGGATCCTGTTTTCTCTGCAAAGCAGGAACCAGGATCCATGTCTTCCCCTAGTAAAAGCACCTCCCACAGTTTAGAAAAACCCTGGTCAGGCACACAGGTAACCCTTTGATCGCCCCTGGTGTTAACACGTTCCCAGCCAGTATCATTACAGTGCATATTTTTAGCACTGAAAACTGTATTAGTGTCACTGGTCCCCAAAAAGTGTCAAAATTGTCAGAATGTCCGCCACAATAATTGCAGTCTCGCTATAGGTCACTAATAGCTGCCATTACAAGTTAAAACAAAAAATAAAAATATCCCATACTTTGTAGACGCTATAACTGTTGCACAAACCAATCAATATATACTCTTATTGGGATTATTTTACCAAAAAATATGTAGCACAATATATATTACATTTTTTATTGGATACGTTTTGTTTTATAGCAGAAAAAAAAAAAATTGTATTTTTCAAATTTGTTTTTTTTTTTTTTTATTTAAAAAAAAAAAAAAAAAAAAAAAAAAAAACCCCCACGGCAAGGTGGTGATCAAATACCAAAAGAAAGCCATTTGTGGGAAAAAAGGACATTTTTATTTGGGTACAGTGTGGCAGGACTGCGCAACTGTCAGTGGCGTATCGCAATAAATGGCCTGGTCAGGAAGGGGGGTAAATCTTAAGGTGGTTAACGAAATGTGGACAGCAGCTAAACTACTTGCCCTGGGGGCGCACGCACCTGCACCCCTGGGGGGGGGGGGGGGGGGGGGGAGCACATCTGTATTCTGTGGTTACATGGGACATACCTGTGTTCTGGGTAATCTGTCGCTTTGTAATCATCTGTTTGCATTTGGGGTCCATGGTCTCTGTATTCTTGTTCTGTTTCAGACACAGCAGGATGTTCTTTGGGTCAGTGTCACTGCAGAACCTCTGTGGAGAGAACAGGAATGGGGAAGTTTTGAGATTGGGGGCTACTCTTGGGGTTATTCCCAGACACTGATACAGAGAGCAGCGCTAACCTTGATCATCTGTTTGCAGACCCTCATTAGTGTGTAATCCAACTCAGGGTCCATCATCTCAGTCTCCTGTAGTTTGAAGATCTTCTGATGGCAGGTCGGACTCAGCTGCTTCTTGCTTTCCTTCAGACACTCAATGATCTGAGACAATACAGAAAGGTTAATATAAACTGATACAGGGTAAGAGGAGGAAATTTGGCCAGTAGAGGGCAGGCTCACCTGAGCATTACCGAAGGGTATATTAGGGCAGATGGAGGTGATGTCAGTCTTACAAGCGTCATACAGTTTGGGCTCTAGGCGGATGTCCTCTGACTGAAAGGAAAATCCCAGAGTTCAGTATCTATATCCCACAAAGGGTCACTATTTAAAATTTCTGTCCAGGGACTCATACAAGAATTTTCTGCGAATAAGCTGTACGTAGAGACGTGACCGATTACAGCCTCCCTGGCTACAATCCATCTATGGGTTAACACTTATAATAGAATTCCGGACTTTACCTAGCCTTAAAAACCCTTTTCTCCCCTTCCTAACACCTATACTAACCTGTGTAAGAAAGATCTATTTTCAACCTGCTTTGGTCATGTGACTCGGCTTCCCCAAGTCATCCAACAGCTGTTGCAAGGAAGAGGATGCGGTACTGACAATGGAAGCCTATGGGTGATGTCACTGTTCAGGCATAACCAGCTGTTATCGAATGCTCTCTCCTCTCATTACAGCTGGTGCTGGCTGACACAGGTGAGATCACGTGACCAGACTGGCCTGAAAATAGGCAAGTACACAGATTTTTCTTACAAAGGTTAGTCAGAATAGATGTTAGAAGGGGGGAGGTAGCATTAAGATTAGGTAGAGTCCAGAATTCTACTATAATGAGTAAAAAGTTCTCACAATTTCTGTAATTATTCCCTAGTTCTGCGGAGAACTTTTACATCAAGTGCACTATGATTTACCATCAGAGAGGGGCAGGAGAAAGGCCACACAAAGACCCAGCATAGCAATCTTAGAACAGCAGATCTTAGTGCTCACTTTCTGTAGGAAATCTGCTGTGCAATAGAGAGAAACATCACAGGAAATAGATAGTCTTTACAGTGTGCATGTGAATATGCCCAGCTTAACCACTGGCCGACCCAGCCTTTTTCTGACATTTGTTTACAAGTAAAATCAGCACTTCTTGCTAGAAAATTACTTAGAATACACACACATATATACACACACTTTAGCCGGGGCCCCTAGAGAATAAAATGGCGGTCGTTGCAATATTTTACATCATACTGCATTTGTGCAGCAGTCTTTCAAACGGAATGCTTATTTTTTTTTTTTTTTTGAAAGACGACGTTATGTTGAGTAAATGGATACCCAGCATGTCATCTTTTAAAACTGCACACGCTCGTGGAATGGCGACAAACTACGGTACTTAAAAATCTCCATAGGCGATGCCTTAAAATTTTTTTACAGGTTAGCTGCTTAGAGTTAGAGGAGGTCTAGCACTAGAATTATTGCTCTCGCTCTAACATTCGCAGTGATACCTCGCATGTGTGGTTTGAACACCAATTACATATGCGGGCACGACCTATGTATGCGTTCGCTTCACCCCAGATCTCTCTTACCTTTAAAAGGTAAATAAATAAAAAAAAAAAAAAAAAAATCCTGTCTGCCTGCCCAGAGAACAGGAAGGGACGTCAGACGTCGCTCCGGTCCTCCAAGGGCATAGAGCAGAGTGGCAGCTATCTTGCCCCCCACTCGACTTCCTGCCTAGCCATCAGCCACACCGGATCAGTTTCAGGCTGATGGTTCCGGTAAGCTCGGAAACAACCGGGAAGCGGCAGGGGAACCTCTGCCTATATAAGTTCTCACAGCAAATCTTATGCTGGGATCACTTTTATCAGAAAGCCGACCGCCTGAGGGAAAAGAATAAAATAAAATGATACCGGGGTTATGGCACCTAGCTACGGTATTTACCATAACTGTAAAGTCATTACATACATTTACAGCTAGGCGGTCGACAAGTAGGTTAATGTATACATGATATTTGAACTTACAGTGAAATCCTTTTATGCCTTTATGTGTCATAGCAGATAAACCAGAGAAGTAGACTTCCAAGCACGAATCATTGTGGAAATGATAGCCTAGGATAGACCTTAGTTCTTTAGCACCTGTCTTTCAACAGTCAAACAGTTACACCATCCACCATAAAGCAGGTTGGTAGTTTAGACCTGGAGAAAGAAGGTCTGGGCAGAGTGGAAAGCACTACAAAGTGTTTGTGAATAAACCAAACAAGATCCGAACCAAGCCCCGTGTGGCCATTCTGGAGAAACAAGGAAAACAAGAATGCCCCCTCGCTGGATTCCTGTTAGTAACCAGGGAAGGGGTTTGAAAGAGAAAGATATATTAGGGAGTACATATGCCACAGGAGCATCCAATGCTTCTGCCCAGAGGTACTTTGACCTGGCCATGAACTTGGGAACTTTCCAACTGAGTCTGGACACAAAAGGGATCAACAGCTTGACTTCTCTTGACTGAGAGATCTTGTTCAAGATTCAATGCCGACTGAAACAGGAGCAAGTCGTCCAGGTAGCCCACCATTGCTATCTCATGTAGGTGCTAAAGAGCTAGTGTCTTACTGAAGACACGTGGCGCTGTCGCCAGACCAAAGGGCAAGGCAAGAAATAATGCATCTCTTCTACCATAAATTGAAGGAAAACAGTGATAATTGCCGTAAATAGGGACATGAAGGTAAGTGTCTGAGACTGAATGAGGCAAGAAAATCCCCTTGATGCAAGGAGGCTATCCATCTCCATACGAAACATGCGTTTGTGAAGTGTTTGCAGGTCCAGAAGCAGAAGAATAATCTACTTTGTTGGGAGCGTAAAACAGAACTCCTTACTGCAGTTTGGGGGGTTTGACCACCTCCAGGAGGTCCACCCCACTTTTAGTTTGGTCACATCTAGCATCCTGCTCACGTAGGTGGCGACAACAAACCCATCCATCATGAAGTATGGCTGGACAAATACACTAGAGGGAATCTGTAACTGAAACACTACTGTATAAAAATATGGAAAAACATAAAAGTAGGCAAGTCTCTGAAAACATACTAAAGTTTCCCCTTAAGACAACTGAATGGGTACCTACAAAACTGATGAATACCAGATGCTGAGGTGTTTCAGGTTCAGGCAATAGAGGTGTACAGGGTGTGTATATATTGGGGAAGGTCTGAGCAGCAGTATAAGCATTTTTTTTTTTTTTAAACAATCCCCTTATGCTGTGTTCTTGCAATATTGGACCTGAACAGCAAGGCCATGTCCTCATTATGTAAATATCTAAGTCTCTGTAGCATATATACAGACCCCAATGAAGAAATTATCTTGTGTATATATAGGGAACACGCAAGGATTTTACCATTTCCAGCTCCTCCACCCTCAGCTGCTTTCGGCACTTCAGGGATACTCTCTGCTCCTTCAGGTCCTGCAGAGTATCATTTCGGACTGTGGTGCTGAGGCAGATGACAACATCCACCCTGAAAGTAAAAGAATCCAAAAGATCAGAAAAAAAAAATCAGAGAAAGATCACTTCCTGAGCAGAATGAGGATGTATTGTTTGATAGCACTGCAAAGCCTTCCTAAACCAGAATGTATTTGCATGTCATCACTTCAATCACAAATCCAAATAGAAGTGATGACACATGTAGACCTTCTGGTTTTATCAGTCTCGGCATTGCTTCGCTTGACTAGAACAGAAGGGAAAGTAAAGACTAAAACACGATTCTCAAAGCGTGAAACCTGCTGTGTAAACTAAGGAGATACAAAAAGATTTTCACACCACAATGCAACTTTTTAGTATTTAATGTGTAAATACAAAACCCAACAACCGCAATAGAATTTGCTGATGGTATCCCAGACACAATGTTGGAAAACTATGAGGGCCTTGCTACAAAGTCATAATTGGCTGAACTGATTATACACCTGTAGGGGTGTAAGCTGAAGGGGGATATTATACGTATACTCACTTCTGTTTGATGTTGGGGCACAGCTTCAGCACGTCCTCCTTACAGGCCATCTTAAACTTGTAAGAGAAGCGAAAGTCTTTCATCTGGATCTGAATTATAAACACAAAAGACACAAAGATATTACAGAAATCCTGGGAATGAACTCTGTACACCCAAGTGACACATGGTCCTCTCCCCTGCCTGTCCCATCAGACCGCATTATTACCAGCTGGAAGTGGGTGACCCCCACCATGCACTTCTCATTCATCTCCTTCTGGTGTTTGTTCTGGATTAAGCATTCCATCAGGTCGCCGGAATCTATCTGATTGTCGGCCACCTCCTGCAGAAAAATACAGGAAATACTCCATTAGATATCCTTAGACCATGAAAACTATACTGATGGAGATGGATAATACAAAGTACGTACATGGCAGTATCCCTGGATGATGGGCTCACACGCTCTCATGAGAAGAGCTTCTATCTGAATGTCCTGCAAGACACAAACATTGACCATAAAGAATTTTGTCCTACTCACAGCCAGGATAACCCTGCAGGGGCACTTTAAACCTTAGTTTCTGATAACATTTTATGCAATAAGGGAGAAATAACACTATTTTTATGGCAGTTTCATGGATAGGAAAGATTACCTTGGGAAACACTACCTTTGTATGAACGTTAATCTGTATAAGACACCAACCTCAGACTCCAGCTCTGTCAGATTTCCCACAATCTCCCGGCAGTCTGGGATCAGCTCTTCCATGTGATCCTGCAAACACTCCAACTCCTACGTGAGAGAACATACACTGTCACCGATGAACACAGGGGTTGCTATGGGCTATATCTATAGGTCATTTTATTGCACTGTGCCTTGCTCAGCATAGCAGAAACCAGTTATCCATACTTCTATAGATTATAGTCCACAGAACACAGGGGGACCCTGCTCAGCATAGGAGAAGCTTGTTATTTATACTATCTACAGGTCATTGTTCTCCACTGAACACAGGGGGCCTTGCTTAGCATGGGAGGAGTCGGTTATCTATATTCGCACCACAATAGACACGCATAGATGTGAACCGGCTCCATTGAAAGCAAGTCTGGTTCACATGTTATGCGAACCAGACTGGCTTTCAATGATGCGGTTCACATATATGCAGGTCTGTTGTGGTGCGAATTAAAAAAAGGGTCCTGTGCGTTTTTCAGTCAGGTTCAGGTGCGATTTAAGTGTCAAATTTGCAACTGAACCACCGAATGGAAACCGCACCGGACTCTGCACAGAAACAGGCTCCGCATTTATGTGAAGCCAGCCTTAAGCAGAATAGTTGAAGCCCTTTATCTATATTTATACTAGTGTGAGTACTCCTGCGCTACCATATCTCTTATGTGTACTATGTGACTAATCCGTGCCAGTTTCCGACAGAACATATATCCATAACGTGAACTAAAAAAGCTGCTGCAAACACCAATTTGTGTTCCTACAAATAAAGAAGTGATATAATCATATAGTGTGGTGCGTGTCTTTCAATGCTAAAATGCAACAAATCCTGTGTCATACAATTTTACTAATTTTGATTTATTTATAAGTGAAGGAAAAAAAAAAAAATAAAAAAGGTGCTTTCTGCTGGTTGGTAATCCACTGTTGTGCACATATAATAAATATATCAACTGGTATTAATATATATAAGTCCATAAGCTGTGGATATTATATGGACTTATAATAGATATATGAACAGGTATCACCATATACGCGCACAGTGGATTACAAACCAGCAGGAATGTACAATAGGGCACCTTTTATTTATTTTTTCCTTCTTCACTTAAACAATTTTACACATTTTGGTTTATTTAGACAGTAGATATTTATGACACGGGATTTGTTGCATTTTAGCATTGAAAGAAGAACAGCTTCTTTTTTATTGGTCAAACACCTGTGGCTCAACTCTACACAGGAGACATCTGTTACCCGTACCATATCACCAGTTCCAGCTAGGTCACTGTGTGTGTGTGTGTATATATATATATAAAAAAAATAAAAATAATAATATAATAAGCTAAAAATTAGGGAAAACAGGATGACATTACCTGTCCAGTCTCAGTTTTCTCATTGCACCATTTCCCCAGCTCTGTCATACATTTGGCCTGCAAGGCAGGATCCAGCTTCACGTCCAGCGCCCTCTGATGAAGTATTCGCAGAACTTCAGCTCGGCACTCACGAGATAACTACAAGTAAAAACAGAAGAATTATTTTTTTGAGGAAGTTATAGTCTAATATATTTCTGCTGTCAGCTTTCGTAAAGGGTTTGCAGGTTCAGTACTGTAGAAGCAGAATGGCAGATACTCGGGAGTCCCAAATCAATGAAAGCTGATTATAATTCTAGAGGAATACTTTCTCCTGTAACCAGAACATTTATCAGGACTAAAAGTTCCATTTATCCACAAAGAATCTATAGAATATCTGCCTGTATGAATGTATGCCTTTTTGCGCAGCACTCACCCTCCTGCCTTGCTCCTCTGTGCGGTAAGCATGGCGGTAGAGACAGGAAAAGATGGCACCTGCCGGCATGTTCTCACTAGTTTCATTCCATCCATGTGCATAGCAGAGGCGCGAGGCATCACCCTGGCATTTCCGGAACAAGATGGGATCCAGTCTGAGGGAGAGGTTAAAAGTCAGTGTTGTAACCAACTTCCAGACTTCCAGACTACAAATAAAAATACATTTGATAGAAGGTATGTTCTTACTTCCAGTCCCGGGAAATGAAATACTGCAGCTCCAGCAGCCGGTGCTCACAGTCCTCCACCATCTTCTCTGTGTACAGGTGTTCCATGAGACATGAAAGTATCCTACAAGAGGGCACAACATGCATTTCAATACCTTTGATTCTCTCAAAAGGCTCCCACACTGCTTGTAGGAAAACCTTTGTTTTTTTTGGTAGCTGGAGTTGAGATTTTAATAGGCTGTGCAGCTGTGTGGACACTCACATAGGATCTCCTGAGCGGATGTGTTTGCAGGCGGTTTGGATGACGGACTCACAGGCTTCATTAAGGGCACGGTCTATACGGTAATCTGCGGCAGGGTCCGTCTCCTGTACTAGTGTTTGAAGCTGTAATATAAAATAAGATGATTGACACTAAGCGGCCCAGCTGACAGACATGTGGGGTAAATTCTGGAAACTGGAACAGCAGTAAAAATAGCAAGAACTCACCGCCTGCTGGCACTTTTCCGCTACGTTTCCTTTCTCTCCGCGTACCACCTTCATCAGACAGTGCAGTGTGCGCCCTTTCCGGTGCAGCCCTGAGCAATGGTGTTCAATTTCACCTCTGCAACTGAGGATAATCTCTGGGCTCAGAGAGAAGTCTTCCATCAGCATGCGCCTGTAGTCCAGCATCTCTCCCTGACACTCGCTGCTCACCTGGCGGCCTATGAAGACAAAGCAGACATACTGAGTTCTAGGAATGTTGGCCAGAGACCTCCACAAAATATGAGAATCAGTTGCTGAAAATATTACCACACAAATGTAATCATAAACATAATAATGTGGTAATTATCTACTGTGGGCAGCTGCCATAGTCTATGTTGGTTTATCAAGTTTAGCTGCAGTTAAATGTGCGTGCGAATCCAAGATGCAAACCCAAGAGGGGCGTGCGTGCAAAACTGCTTACTTCATTGTTACATAAATCTGAAAGTTTAATGTGTCAGCCCCCTCAGAGCCCCTCTCTATTACACACCAGTGTGCAATGGTCTGTCTGCAGCTGCCATAGCTTATGTTGGTCACCAAATTTAGTGGCAGTTAAAGCAGCATGCGTGCAAACCCAAGAAATTGAGCATACATGTAAAAGTGCCTAATGTGTCAATCCCCCCCCCCCGGCCACCCTCTCTACCACTCACCTCTGTGCACCGCAGATTCCAGACACAGGAGTAGGTATGAAAGACGTGCTTCCCTGGAGCGAGGGTGATTCTCCACATTGCAGCGATATTTCTTCAGGTCGGCCTTGCAGGACTTTGCCAGCGAATAACTCACCTTGTAGTCCTGAGCAATCAACTTTTGACGTGTGGTGAGAGCATCTCGGCACTGAAGGGGGAGGGAAAATTCACACTTTTTTGCAAATAAAGTACTGCAGCAAACCAAGGTAGACAGGCACATACAGATTAAAGAGCTTTCAAAAGGTCTTCTATTGCTTTTCTGTGACATCTGGTGAGCTCAGTCATCTCATGGATTTTTACATCTTTTGAGGACAATAGCCTTTACAATAACATGATCTCTGCTCTATGAGCAGCGACTGGGTCTATTTAAAAAACGTTTTTATCACCATAATTTTGGCTTTATCTCAGTTGTCCCTCACTTTACTTTCCTGCTTGTAAAATGTCTTCCTGCATAACACCAATGGTAACATGGCCAACTTGCCAACAGGAGGGGAGCAATGCCTTTTTTGTGTTTAGTGTCTATTACAGCTGCACGATTCTGGATAAAATGAGAAAACAAGTTTTTTTTTTTTTTGCTTAGAATAAAGAGCACGATTCTCGCAGCGTAACATCTTTCACATTATACAAAAAAAATGGGCTAACTTTACGGTTTATTTTTTTTAATTCATTGAAGTGTATTTTTTCCTAAAAAATTGCTTTTGAAAGACTGCTGCGCAAATACAGTGTGACAAAATAATTTAACAATCTCCATTTTATTCTTTAGGGCCTCTGCTAAATAAATATATTATCCTGGCTGAGTTTTTTTCCCTTTTGACAGCTTTGAGCAGAGAATGGTTCTGCACTCGTTTAACATGAATCTGGGAAATGCTGGACTAAGAGCGTGGGGGGGGGGGTTGAATTTTGAAATTTTGATCATGATTGATTTATTTAACGATTAAAAGGGGTTTAAACCCTCGTGTTTTTTCACCTTAATGCATCCTATGCATTAAGGTGAAAAAACTTCTGACAGTGACCGCCCCCCCCAGCCCCCGTTTTACTCACCTGAGCCCTTCGATCCCTCGGCAGAGACGGGCTGTACCTCTCTGCCCGGTGTTCTCAGCTCTTTATTGGATAGATTGATAGCAGTGCAGCCATTGGCTCCCGCTGCTGTCAATCAAATAAATGACCGGGGGGGGGGGGGGTGGGGGGGGGACCGTGAGAACCGCCGGGGGACCCCAGAAGATGGTGATTGGGGGCCACACTGTGCAAAATGAACTGCACAGTGGAGGCAAGTATGACATGTTTGTTATTTTTTTTTTTTTTTTTTTAAACGAGGGATTATAAACACTTTCCAGCATTTGTTAACCTCCCTGGCGGTATGACTATTTCAGATTTTTGCGTCTCAAAGCGGTACAATTATTTTGCACTTTTTGGTTGCTATGCACAATCTCAAGTTTCCAGGCAGAAAGAACAGTATATATAATATAAAACTGCATGCAGGGCATGAGCCAAAGCACTGGGGGCAAAAGGGAGGTGAAATAATTTCATACAGTACTATAATCTGTAAGATTACAGTACGTGTTATGATTGACATTTTTTTGAATTTGCCGCCAGGCTCCGCCCCTGTGCGTCGCGACGCTCGCAGGGAACGGAGCCTGGCACAGAGAGGCTTTGGGCAGAGGACGGAGCCCGCAGACAGCGCGGGGGCACATCGCAGGATCCTGGGGAAAAGGTAAGTATACCACACCAGGATCCTGAGATGTAATCCCGAGTGTGGCTCGGGGTTACTGCTAATGGTGCTGAAATTTAACCCCGAGCCACACTCGGGAATACCGTCAGGGAGGTTAACCCCCTGTATACCCTAAAAACCCTGGCTGATCCTGCCTGACTACACCTTCCCCTCTGCATACAGACCACAATAATCATGGCTGCTGAGCCCGATACCGTGGTCTGTTTGCGTGATTCTGTCAGCCGCAGCTTTCCTTTCTGCAGCTCACCCTGTCCTCTGTTGTCCCCTCCCTGCTTGTACCAGCACTCGCCCCCCCCCCCAGCTCTGTATCTGCTAAAAAATCTTCTCATCTCCTCTGTACCTTACTAACATGTGTCCCTGTTTAACGTAAAAAATCCGCCGATCTGTACCTTGTATGAGCACGGCTCTCCTCCCAACTGATTATCAGCTCTCTGTCTCTTCCCTCCTCCCCGCCCACTGCAGCTGTGAGCCGGAGAGAGGAGGAGGAAAGGAATCAGCTGTGCGCCCGGAGCAGAGCTTATATCAGTACAGATCGACAGATTTTTTTTTACAGAACACAGGCACACATCTAATTAAAAAGGTACAGAGGAGATGAGATGAGATGAGAAGAGTCTATCCTTCGAAGGGCAGGAACAACACCCCAGAGATCTGCTACGTCCAACAACGGAAGCTCTCAGAAAATAATCAATGTCAAATACAAGTTTTTGCTGTTTTGGATTTCCACCAGTATTTTCTGTGCAATTTAGACCACGTAACCACATGGCTCCTCCACTTCTTCCTTCTCTAGTACAATGTATTTTCAACAAGAATAGAGTTCTGATGCACAAAAGAGGAAGGGGATTTTTTTTTTAAATGGTTAAAATTGTACAGCAAAGTAGTTCGGAAATGAAAGGAGAAGGATTATATAATAGGAACAAAGCAGGCGTGTTCCCTGCTTTAGTTTCAAGTCCATGTTTAACCACTTAACCTCCCTGGCGGTAGGATTATGACAGAGTTTTGCGTCTCAAAGTGATACAATTGTTTTGCATAGAAATTTAGCGTTTTATATTGTAGGCCTGTAATTCTTAGCAATAACACACTTAAATCTGTCCAAGAGTCTAGTAGATAACCCGGGTATGATAAGGTTTGAAACACAAAAAAACAAATTATAATAAATAACTATAAAATTTTTAAAATAATAATAATAATAATAAAATGAATTTCCCCACGATTCACTATCGCTCAATTCTGCAAGTGTTCTAATTTATTATCGCTGTCTTCTAGCTGGTCTAAAACCACTTTTGACGTAAAATGGAAACACTTTAGTTGCTATGGGCAATCTCAAGTTTCCAGGCAGAAAGAAAAGTATATATAACATAATACTGCATACAGGGCATTGGACAAAGCACTGGGGACAAAAGGGATGTGAAATGATTTCATACAGTAATGTAATCTGTAAGATTGGTGTACTGTATGGGTTATGAATTTTCAATTTTTTGAATTTGCCGCCAGGCTCCGCCCCCGTGCGTCGTGACGCTCGCAGGGAACGGAGCCCGGCACACAGGACATTGGGGCGGAGGACAGGGCCCGCAGACACAGCGGGGGGACATGGTAAGTAACCTTCACCAGGATCCTGCAATGCAATCCCGAGTGTGGCTCGGGGGTTACCGCTAATGGTACTGAAATTTAACCCTGAGCCACACTCGGGAAAACTGCCAGGGAGGTTAAGGACCAAGCCTATTTCTGACACTTGTTGTGTTAAAATCTATTTTTTGCTAGAAAATTACTTCACACCCCCAAACATGAAAATTTTTTTTTCTTAGCAGAGACCCTAGAGAATAAATACTTTGTCACACCGTATTTGCGCAGCGGTCCTACAAAACGCAATTTTTTGGGGGAAAAATGTTTACAGGTTACCTGTTTAGAGTTACAGAGGAGGTCTAATGCTAGAACTATTGCTCTCGTTGTAATGATTGTGGCGATACCTCACATGTGTGGTTTGAACACTGTTTACATATGTGGGCACGACTTGTGTTTGCATTCAGAGGGACGGGGTGCTTTAAATATATTATTTTTCACTGTCCCTTTAAAAAAAAAAAAAAAAAAATTATCAATCACCTTTATTCCTATTACAAGGAATGTAAACATCCCTTGTAACAGAAATAAGCGGGATAGGGCCTCTTTAATGCAAGATCTGGGGTCAAAAAGACCTTAGATTTCACATTTACACGTAAAAATAATAATAAAAAAAAAAGTGGCCCTTTAAGAATGGAGGGCGGAAGTGACGTTTTAAGTCGCTCTGGTCCTCCAAGGGCATAGAGTTAAGTGGGAGGCTATCTTGCCCTCACTCGACTTCCTTCCATCAGGCAATCGGATCGGGTCAGCCGCTACTGTTGGCTTTGATAAGCAGTGGAAGGACCGCCGCACATAAAAGTGATCACATGGAGAATCCACCGATGGGAGCACTTTTATGTTAAAGCGGACCGCCTGCCTTTTAAAAATATACCATATACATATACACACACATGCAGTATGTAAGAGCTTATTGCCTGCTGGACTTACACGCTCGCTCATGGATTCCTCAAACTTATGGTTGAAGAGACACTTGTAGACTCTGCCTTCTCCTGCCTGGACCTGCACACAGAATGAAAAGCAGTGAGGACATAACAGAGGCATGGGGGAAGAGGTGCTGTAAGAAACCTCATGTTATCTACAGATGATGGGTATATCAAACTAAACAAGGTACACAAGGCAACATCACTTACTGTATCACAAAATCGCTCGCGGTCATCACGGCAGGCGAAGTAGAGGTGGCGGTCTAGGTGGAAGTCATCGGATGACAGCTCGGCCACACGCAAGATTGCCTGTTTGCACTTATCAGAAGCTGGTGACTGAGCATCGGTCTCCTCCGCCTCCTTTACCATGGCCTTCTCCAGGCAAGCCACCACTTCACCCTGAGAATGAGGGTCCTGAGCAAAGACAGATAACGTATTAGTAGAAGGACACAACGGGTGGGAAAGCACCACAAAACAATGGACTTGGTGCTATACTGAGACATTGGTGACCCATAATTCCCCATGGTCAGGCTCAAGAGACTGCAAACTTCCAAGAAAAGATGTGTCCCTCACAGTAGCTAGAAATATCAGGGGGGGTCATAAAACCTCCTAGGCTGAAAACTGGGCATTTTCTGCACTGTGTAAGTTTTTTTCCTCTGTGTTCATGAACTTCTTACTAAACTGAGATAAATAAGAAAATTGCATTTGGGGAGAATGATCTTTGGCTACCAGTGACCTATCACTCCTATGAGAGTACCTGAGAGTCTTATAACCAATGATGCTTGTTGGATTTCACACCTTTATCTCAGGAATTTAGTAACCCCTTTCCAATGAGCGTACACATATATGCTGCCTCACCGAAGCAGGTCTTTATCCATGGGGTCACATATATGCACTACTGTGTGCTGAGTGTGTACACCCAGCACAGAGATTGAGATGTCACAGACAGTTCGGGGTCTCATACTAGCAACTGGGAACTGGGTCCCGATCACCTGATTGCTGTGATTGGCTATCACAGTGATCAGTCACTGTACAGCCCCACCCCGTGTGTTTTTTCTCTTCCAGGGTGGAGAAAAATTTACAAAATTTATACACGCAGAATACATTATAGACTACATCATATACAAAGTTACATTACAGCCTCATGAATATGGGGCTTAGAAAATCCGCTCATACAGCCTGTAAAAGCACCTCTGTTAGCCTGTGTGACCCATGCACAAGGGCATTTACAGGAGTATTTGAGAAGGAACATTAACAGGCCAAAAAAAAAAAATGCATGCAAATTTATTTTAATGGCCACCTTAAATATTCTGGCCAGTAGAATGCCTTTACGCTCAACGCCATGTGCACATATATATTGTAATATTAGAGGCATTTTTTCTGCCAGAAAAACTGCAGCTCATTTTCAAAACATAGTGCATTGTACCCTTTTCTACTTGCTGGAAGAGAAAATTTAAAATAGTGCGATTTGGATTTGACCCAAGTCATCGTTAAGGTTAGGGTTTAAATGTCAAGGTCAGTGTATTTTAGGAATTTAAATTTAAAAAAGGTTGTTTTTTATTAAGTGTCCGTGTGTTTTAGGCAGGATCAAAATGAGCAAAATGTGTAGTATTGTTTCTGGGCCGTACTACGGGTACATACATACATATAGGTGGTATCGCTGCCATTGTTGGGTGTAGGAGAATTTGTTTTGGGTTGTTCTTTGGTGGTATGCCATGGTAATAGCAAGAAATACACAACTAAATGGTAACTAAAAAAAAAAAGTATATACACACACACACAGTATAATCACAAGAGTACACCCCTCACAATTTTGTAAATATGTTATTCTATCTTTTCATGTGACAACACTGGAGAAATGACACTTTGCTACAATGCAAAGTAGTGAGTGTACAGCTTGTATAACAATGTAAATTTGCTGCCCCCTCAAAATAACAACACACAGCCATTAATGTCTAAACCGCTGGCAACAAAAGTGAGTACACCCCTAAGTGAAAATGTCATGTGACTCGTTAGTGTTACAAGGTCGCAGGTGTGAATGGGGAGCAGGTGTGTTTAAATTTTTATGTAGAGCAACAATTCTCTTTTTTTTTTTTTTTTAGATCCTCAGAGAATTGTTGCTCTACATAAAAAATTAAACACACCTGCTCCCCATTCACACCGGGACCTTGTAACACTAATGAGTCACATGACATTTTCACTTAGGGGTGTACTCACTTTTGTTGCCAGCGGTTTAGACATTAATGGCTGTGTGTTGAGTTATTTTGAGGGGGCAGCAAATTTACACTGTTATACAAGCTGTACACTCACTACTTTACATTGTAGCAAAGTGTCATTTCTTCAGTGTTGTCAAATGAAAAGATAGAATAAAATATTTACAAAAATGTGAGGGTGTACTCACTTTTGTGAGATAGTGATAGTGTGCGAATATCTATCTATATTTTTACTATTTTGTGCCAGTTTTCCTTTGATTAAAAAAAATCCATTATGAATTTACCACCAAATAAAAGCCCAATAAGTCCTGAAAAAGATGCGGTATACTTAACCCAGATATACAAAGTGGTTGCGATGATATGTACAGTTTTACTAACACATGTCAAAGTTGCAAAACTGTAGGATTTGCGCTGCTTTTACCATGAAGTGTTAACTTTTTTAGGAAGAATTCTAAAAGTTAACCGCTACATGGTCATCTACCATACATGAGAAAAGTTACATTGATCCTAATAAACATGGCTGCCGGTGATGGTGTCCGCTCTCACCTTCTCTCCGGGGCGAATGCTGCCGCATTTCAGATTGTTGATCTCGGCCTTGCAATCCTCCATGAAGCCGCAGATCAGCCGGTAGTCACTATAGATAATGGCGGTCATCTTGGTAATATATTGATGGCACTGATACTCGGTGATGTTTGCACGGTGATCCACCAGACAGGAAACTACATAACCCTTTCCAGGTGTCTCTTCTGCACATTCTCTCAGCTGTGAAGACAAAAAGCGTGGTAACCCATCTGTCCCTTCCAGACCTCGGAACCCCTTGAACACCATTCACACCCCATGAAAGGCATTCTAAAAGGGACACTCACCACGGACAAGGTGGACTTGCAGATCTCCTTCGCCACAGACTCAAACTTTATGTCCTTCGTCAGGTTTAGTTTAAAGTTCCAGAGCAGCTGTTTAAAAAAAAATAAAAGAAATAAAATTACATTCGCCATCATGAGTGAGCAGGAATTTTGCCCGGAGTTGGGCTTTAAAATCCAATTATGATTTATTTTAATGACTGCCGTCCCCCAACACATTGATGATCCTACTTATATAGTGCAGGGGAGTGACTGGACCTGGTTTGCGGCTCGCCAGTCTTTCAGGATATCTCACTGCCTTTTAAATTATGGCTGTAATTACAGTACTAAATGTACCTGGTAATATTTAATGGCTAATCTAGACAGCTGGACAGACCAGAGCAGAGAACTGAAGCCGGAGGAAAGAAATGGAAACAGAGGGCCTGGCTCTTAAAGCTGAACTCCAAGCTGATGTAAAAGAAATTAATTCAGCTCATGTAATACAGAGCAGGTATTTTTATACAAGAAGTACCTGAGTGTCACACTACATCAGCCTCTTGCAGTCCCTGTAAAGCATAGCTTAGACCAGGGGAAGGAAAGTAGCAAGAGTCAACTAGTAGTGTTGCTTTGCTCATGTGCCAACAGAGCATGCTGATAGGAGGAGAAAGCAGTTACAGAGAGATAAATTCAACAGTCTTCCTGCGCTCTCCAATCACAGACTAGAAAGCAAAACCTCCAAATCTAAATTTAAGATCCACTAGACCAGTGCGCAGGTCTCTTTCCATAATTTTGTCCAGTATTTATAGCATATTTGGACATTATGGCAGACTTGATTGACAATCGTATCACCACAGAGTGGTACTGTGGATACAGAATATTGTGGATATAGTGCCACGTCCCGATAAATTGAATTGTTAAAAAATAGGTTTGTGGATGATGGACTTTATAGGCATAACACAGGTATGTATTAAAAAATAGAATTTATTACAAAAACACACAAGACAATTGCATTAAAATTGATCGACTAAAATTGCTCTGTAGAGCTGAGCTATAATATGACACGCCGCCTTCTCATTTCCTCATCAAGTATCGGAGAGTGACCAGATAGGTCCCCCATCTTTCCGAAATGATTGTATATATACATAGGTGGTGTGCTGTTCGTGCTTAAAGCGGAGTTCCACCCAAAAGTGGAACTTCCGCTCATCTGATTCCTCCCCCCCTCTGGTGCCACAATTGGCACCTTTCAGGGGGGAGGGGGGGTGCAGATACCTGTCTGCTACAGGCATTTGCACCCACTTCCTGGAATAGACTCCCGCGGGAGTCACACGCTCCAGTGGTCCCAGGAGATAGTGGGGACCACTAAGGACGCGCAGTGTGACTCGCGCATGCGCAGTAGGGAACCGGGAAGTGAAGCCGCAACGCTTCACTTCCTGATTCTCTCACAGAGAATGGAGGCAGCCGAGAGCCGGGCGATTGATCAGCTTTGGCTGCCGACATTGCTGGACTCTAGGACAGGTAAGTGTCCATTTATTAAAAGTCAGCAGCTGCAGTATTTGTAGTATTTGTAGGTGGACTCCCTCTTTAAAGGCAATTTTTTGAATAGTCAATTTTAATGCAATTGTCTTGTATTTTTTTGTAATAAATTCTATTTAATATATACCTGTATTATGGCAGACTTGCTTGTCAAAGCTCTCCCCACATGGGATGGACAGGTGTGACCTTCCTTGTCCCTTTAACAGACATTCTTTCCCTGTTTTTCACGTTCAGCTTCTCAGGCCATCTTGATTGGCTGGGATGATGCAACTCCCTTGCATACACATGAAAGTTAATTAACCTGACACCAAAGTCATGCTGAAGATTTGCAGTGTTGTGCAAGTACGGCTCGGTGTACATTTAGTAGACATGTCAGTCAGTAGAGCAGCTTTTATTGTAGACACGTATAGTCTCTTCTGCAATACAAACCTATAAACCAGCAATTTGAAGACTAGATTTCACTAACTGCAGTAGTAAAAAAAAATAAATAAATAAATAAATAAAAAAAGAAGACCTCCTGCCCCGTCAGATAGGGATGAGAAATGTGACAGAGCTGTGCAACTCTCAGGACTGGATGGATCGAAATAAATTATCCTCTGGAAGCTCTCATACAGGGAGGGAAAAAAGTATTTGATCCCCTGCTGATTTTGTACGTTTGCCCACCGACAAAGAAATGATCAGTCTATAATTTCAATGGTCGGTTTACTTTAACAGTGAGAGACAGAAAAAAAAAAAATCCAGAAAAACACATTTCAAAAAAGTTATAAATGGATTTGCATTTTAATGAGTGAAATAAGTAATTGACCTCTACGTAAAGCAGGCCATACATGGGTCAAATTTCGAAAGAATTTTCTTTCTAAAACCTTATCCAAGAATTTTCATTCAAATTTTGCCACATTGGTGGGATGCAGCAACATCTGATTTTCGTGCGGCCATCAAATTTGAGAAATTGGGCATGTTGGAATTTTTTTTTTTTTTAAAAAACCAACGATTTTCTAATCAATGGGAAAATCATGCGAGAAATGTAACTGAAAAATAAATACGCATGTGCAAGAAAAGAACATTCCCGGAAAGAAAAGAAGATTCCCAGCCACGAAAATTATTTTCTGTAGCAACAGGAGGTGAAATCGAAGGCTCGGTTGATCAAATTTCGAAATCAATGGTGGCATCATCGGATCACAAAACGCACACAAAATTTCTGATTTTCAAAAGAGAATTCTTTTGAAAATTGACCATGTATGGCCAGCCTTAGTACTTGGTGGAGAAACCCTTATTGGCAAATCAGAGGTCAGACATTTCCTTTAGTTGGACAAGGCCAAGGATAAATCCAAGGGAAAAACCAAGCTTAACTTATCACCAGCCTGCAGACTACCAAATAACCTGTTTAACAGTATGTGTTTAAAGCAGGGGTTTAGTCTGTTTCTTGTAGTTGGCCACCAGGTTTGCACACATCTCAGGAGGGATTGTGTCCCACTCCTCTTTGCAGATCTCTCTCATTGAGGTTTTGAGGCTGATGTTTGGTAACGCAAACCTTCCGCTCCCTCCACATATTTTCTATGGGATTAAGGTCTGGAGGCTGGTTAGGCCACTCCAGGACCATAATGTGCTTCTTCTTGAGCCACTTTGTTGCCTTGGCCATGTGTTTTGGGTCATTGTCATGCTGGAATACCCATCCACAACCCATTTTCAATGCAATGGCTGAGGGAAGGAGATTTGATGGTACATGGCCCCATCCATTGTCTCAATGATGTGGTGAAGTTGTCCTGTCGCCTTAGGAGAAAAACACCCCCAAAGCATAATGTTTCCACCTCCATGTTTGACGGTGGGGATGTATTCTTGGGGTCATAGGCAGCATTCCTCCTCCTCCAAACACGACGAGTTGAGGCCAAAGAGCTTGATTTTAGTTTCATCTGACAACATTTCACCCAGTTCTCCTCTGAATCAGATGTTCATGAGAAAGCTTCTGACGGGCCTGTACATGTGCTTTCTTGAGCAGGGGGACCTTGTGGGCGCTGCAGTATTTCAGTCCTTCATGGTGTAGTGTGTTACCACTTGTTTTCTTGATGACTATGGTCCCAGATGCCTTGAGATCATTGACCAGATTCTCCCGTGTAGTTCTGGGCCGATTCCTCACTGTTCTCATGATTATTGAAACGCCACAAGGTGAGATCTTGCATGGAGCCCCAGACCAAGGGAGATTTGACAGTTATATAGTGTTTCTTCCATTTGCAAATAATCTCAACAACTGTTGTCACCCTCTCACCCAGCTGCTTGGCGATGGTAGCCCATTCCAGCCTTGTGTAGGTCTACAATCTTGCCCCTAACATCCTTGGACGACTCTTTGGTCTTGGCCATGGTGGAGAGATTGGAATCTGATTGCCTCTGTGAACAGGTGTCTTTTATACAGGTAACAAGCTGAAATTAGGAGCACTCAATTTAAGGGAGTGCTCCTAATCTCAGTTTGTTACCTATATAGAAGACACCTGGGAGCCAGAAATAGGGGGATCAAATACTTATTTCACTCAATAAAATGCAAATCAATTTAGAACTTTTTTGAAATGTATTTTTCTGGATATTTTTGTTATTCTGTCTCTCACTGTTAAAATAAACCTACCGTTAAAATTATAGACTGATCATTTCTTTGTCAGTGGGCAAACATACAAAATCAGCAGGGGATCAAACACTTCTTTCCCTCACTGTATATGTATTTTCTATGTTATGTCATTAGTTGCTTGCCTGGAGTTCAGTGTTAAAAGAAATTTGAATAGGCAAATTGTATTATGTATGGCCAGCTTCAGCACAGCATTCCTTTAAGACTCATATTGGCTGAAATCAGCCAGTACAGTAGAAACAGGCTGACTTTTGGCCCGTGTGTACAGAACTTTGTTGGACAGAAGCCGATCTCACAATCAACTTCTGTCAAACAAGCATGATGAAAATCCAGCAGCTGATCAGTGCGCTTAGCCAATGACTGTAAGCTCTGACCGGTGTGTTCTTGTGGGGCAGTCCCCCTGTCAGAACACAATAGAACAGCAGGGAGATTGCTGTACTAACATTGAATGGGGAGAACACTTACCGTGTGTACCAGGCTTTAGAATTACCTTTAACTATGTAGTGCAAGGGCCCGCCCAATAGGATACAAATTGAAAGCGTTTGACCGCATATTACATGGCTTCATTATATCTAATGCCAGCCCATACATGGGTCAAATTCCTGAGCAAATTTTCTGTCTTTTGTGAGCCAATGATGCCACCATCGATTTAAAAATTCCACCAACCCTTCAATTTCACCTCATGTTGCTACAGAAAAGAAATTTTTGTGGCTGGGAATCTTTTCTTTCTGGGAATTTTCTTTCCTTGTGCTAATGCGCATTTCTTTCTCACACGATTCTCCCACCATTTGTTTTTCAATAAATTACCAACACATCCGATCACTCAAATTCGATTCATGAAAATGGACCGTTGCTGCGGCCCACTAATGGTGCGACATTTGAATGAGAATAATTTCACCCATGTATGGCCGGCTCAAAAGGAAAAAAAAAAAATTGTATAATGTATGGCCAGCCTAAGGGCTCATGCACACTGCAGCTCTAAAATAGACAGGCATTTGAGCTGTATTTCAGCTTGACGAAGCTTGTGCTTTTTTGCGCGTATATGCATGTTTTTATTGAGCTTCTTCAAGCTCTTTTGAGCATAAGCTTTTTTTTTTCCCCCACAAACAATCCTAGATAGTATTTTCTCAACCACTGTATAAACAAAACAAAAAAAATGGAACGTTTTGCATGTTTCCAAGCTTTATTGAGCTTTTTTGGGCGCCAACTCCTCTCAAAAACATGAGTTTGGTGGGGATTTTTTCTGCCTGTAAGAGCATAGGCCTGAAAAAGCCATAGTGTACATGGAGGGGAGTTTAAAGGCAGAAAAAAAAATAAAAGCACTCAAAAGCCTGTAGGAGCCGCTTCTTTGAGCTGCGGTGTGCATGAGCCCTTAGAGAAATGTAAATTACACCAGGCAAGGACCTGACTGCTAATTTTCACAGATCCCCTGGATAGATTTTCTCCAGGAAAACCAGGTAAGCCCACACACCCTTGTATCTGCTCTAGAACACATCAGGTGATGGAAAAAACATTCCTGGAAATCACAAAGAAACAGATAATTACCTGGAGCAATTACCATTCAACAAGGACAATTAAAACGCCATGATGATGGAAGACTCGGACAGAAAACATAGCATGTATGGGGGGTTATCACTGTGCTGATACGCTAATAAGTTCTGTTTGCGGGGGGGGGGATGATCATTGAGCTCACACCATGCAGGACAGAGGAGACACCTAATGATGCGCAGCTACGCCACTTCTATCAAACAGCAATTAACCAGCTATGGCCCGGACGCAGTCACCACTCGCAATGACAGATTAGACAGGGAAAGCAGGCAGCGTGTAATGCAATAGGAGAGAATTATCTACGCTCATCTTTCTCTGAAGCCAATGTCAGGGGTCCGCAAGTCCATAATACTCGGATAAATAGAAGTAGTAAAGCACACATATAAAAAAAGGACTTTATACAAAAGCGTTTAATTTATTAGGGATCATTCACACAAAGACCTGTAAAGTGCATGAGCCATTTATGCATCTGGAACAGTGTGACGCTGTGTGCAGGCAGCATTTGTTAATCAATGGGGACAGTTTCACCCGCAGTTTGACAGGCGTGCAGGGACTGGTGCGTGGCCCCAAATGCACGTGGTCTAAGTTCATGGCCGTGCACCTGTCCAACTCAGATGTGCAGGAGAGTCCTTACAGCCACTGCACCTCTTTTGACCAACAGGCTGTCTGCAGGCAGCGCCAAAATGATCTGGATGCATACCTAAACACCTCTTGCATGCTGTATGGGCCTCTGCATCTGAGAATAGTAGGGAGTGCAGACACATTTATGTTTGGATAAACCCCAGGAGCCAGGCTAAACCAAGAACATCGACTGTCAACTAAAAAAAGGTATAGTGGGCCTCAACTGGGGTCCCTGACATCACATAAAGGCCACAAATGTTCAGTGCATGCAATGCTAGAAGGGAGGGTTAGAAACTGCAGTCTTGCTTATTGCTGTATAGTCTCACTTTATATTGAGACATAGTGGAGGAAACGATGGTCAGAGACTGCAGATATGCTACAGTAAGGGGAAAAAGTATTTGATCCCCTGTCGATTTTGTACATTTGCCTACTGACAAAGAAATTATCAGTCTATAATTTTAAAGGTAGTTTTAACCACTTAAAGGGGTTGTAGGGGTTCGTGTTTTTTCACCTTAATGCAAAATACACCTGGCAGTGACCAGCCCCACAGCCCTCCCCCCCCCCGGTTTTACTTACCTGACCCCTCGAACTTGACCCGCGCTGTCTCTCTGCCCGAGGTTCTCGGCTGTTGATTGGATAGATTGATGGCAGCGCAGCCATTGGCTCCTGCTGTTGTCAATCAAATCCAATGATCCGCATCCGCAAGGTAACACACCCCCCCCCCTCCCCTCGGGAGAGCGCTTCTCCCAGGGGGTTTTCTGATGTGGGGAGGAGCTGCAAGAGCCGCAGAGGGACCCCAGAAGAGCAGGTTTGGGGCCACTCCGTGCAAAACGAGCTGCACAGTGGAGGTAAGTATGATATTTTTTTATTATTTAAAAAAAATAACAAACGAACATTTAGTGTCACTTTAAGGACCGAGCCTCTGAGATTTGTTAAAAACTTTTTTTTGTAGGAAAATATATATATATATATATATATATATATATATATATATATATATATATACACACATACACACACACGTCTGCTGACATCTGACCTGCTCCGAAAAAGCGTAACGGAAGAAAAACCTACTTTTCTATCCGTTATCGGATCGGGTGACAACGGGTGTCATCCGATCCCCCATAGGGGAGAGCGGCGCTCTGACAGGACCTGTCATCTGCCTGCGCAGCGGGGATCCACGGAGCGATCCCCCGCTGAGCAAGCGGATGTTCACGGGGCGGATCATCATGGATCCACCCCGTTTGAAAGGACCCTTAGAGGGTACTCCTAATCTAAGCTCGTTACCTGTATAGAAGACACCTGGGAGCCAGAAATCTTGCTGATTGACAGCGCATCAAATACTCATTTCACTCATTAAAATGCGAAATCGATTTATAACTTTTTTTGAAATGTGTTTTTCTGGACATTTTTGTTGTTGTCTCTCACTGTTAAAATAAACTGACCATTAAAATTATAGACTGATCATTTGTCTGTGGGCAAACATCCAAAATCAGCAGGAGATCGAATACTTAAAAATGATGGTTAGACTGCAGACATGCTAGAAGAAATAACGGAGAGAGAATAGAGACATACTAGCGAAAACGATGGTCAGAGAATAGAGACATGCTAGAGCAAAATGATGGTCAAAGACTGAGGCACTTGCTGCAGATTTGGCTGGGGACATGCTGCAAGTAACTGGGGGCTTAATACATGAGGCTAGTACGGATCACTATAACAAACCCTTCATAAATCTATGCTCCTGCTACAAATTGTTGGGGTCCAAGGGCTGCAGGATGGGCACAAGGGAGCTAAAACCATAGACACAGGAACCTGGCTCTCTTCTGGAAAGGACTGACTGGCTCCTGAATTCTATACTCATGTATTTACTCTACATGTTCTTCCAGTGAATCTCATCTCTCACGACACACATCAGGTGTATGTACATATATCTTTAACCTATTAAAGATTATTTGTATAGGAGGACAATATATGGCAGAGAAGTGACAGCAGGTCTGACGAGTATGAAGAATAGGAGCATTGTTCGGAGATTCTGGCAGGCAATGGCTAGTGAAGGGTTTGTGTAGTCAGAGTACTTACATGGTTACAGTCCGATGAGATTTCATTGTCCGCCTGAAAAAACAAACATGGAGATAATCAGTGTTTCAGGGCATACAAGGAGAACATTCATACCAAAGAGAAAATTGGGAAACTACACAAGAATCCAGTTTAATATCTCCTGGCTCAAACACATGACATGGACCTCATGAACACACTCAGGATGTGTAGAAGGTTTTCTATGCATCAAAATACCTGCTTTCTGTTAGGATACAGAGGTATAAGCTCTGCAAAAATAATCAGTACAGGAGGTTTTTTTTTTGCAGCATTAAAATTTTAGATTTAAGAAGGTTAATGCAATTTTCTAATTATTAATGGGGTTAAAGTGGCAGTCGTTTCTGGCCAATGAGAAAATCTGAAGGAGCAGGATGGAAAATGTGAATGTGGTTTGTTGTTTGAGAAAGTCCATTAACTCCAAAATTAAATGTTAAAAGCAAAAGCTTTACAAATGATGTTCATCAAGTCATTGAATGCACTTATGAGAATTAATGTTTGTACGAACATCCACTAGAACATCTGTTAGTGTATAGCCAGCTTGACTCAGATTCTCTTCTGGGGGGGTAGATAGGGTGAGGGGGTACGCTCGATGGCCTGACATAGGTTGCAAAAGTTTTAATATATAATATAAACAGGCCAAAAAAGGATAGATATAGAGAGAGAGATATATAGAGATCTCTCTCTCTCTATATAGAGAGAGAGAGATAGATATATATATATATATATATATATATATATATATATATATATATATATATATATATATATATATATATATATATATAGAGAGATAGATATATATAGAGAGAGAGAGATCTATCTCTCTCTCTATATCTATCCTTTTTTGGCCTGTTTATATTATATATTAAAACTTTTGCAACCTATGTCAGGCCATCGAGCGTACCCCCTCACCCTATCTACCCCCCCAGAAGAGAATCTGAGTCAAGCTGGCTATACAAACAGATGTTCTAGTGGATGTTCGTACAAACATTAATTCTCATTAGTGCATTCAATGACTTGATGAACATCATTTGTATATATATATATATATATATATATATATATATATATATATATATATATCTCTATGTGTGTGTATATATGCCTCTCCCTCTTTGACCATATCCGTTTTTGAAAAGATCTTACCGATCAACTTGTTCTTCCATAACCAAATTTGTGTTTTTGCATACAAGAAAGCAGGTATTTTGGGAGCGTGAATGCATTTCCAACTGTAATTTCACAATCGGAAACATTGGATTGCAAAATGTAGGCGACAAACAATTATTTTCACAATTGATTAGTTGGGACGATTTTTATTATTAGATTCATTGAAACAATAACCTCAAAAAGTGTTATGTATAATATAGTTAAATATGTAATATTTTTTTTTGTTTTTTAACACAATTTTGAATATCTATATACAGTGCTAAATATAAAACAATCCAGCTATATGGTTGGGGAACAAAATATCTAATCCACTGAGAAAAGACAGAAGAGATATGAATACTATTAGGTTTCATGTACACGGGACGTTTTAAAACCTTTACAGAACGCTGGAACTTGACAGCTAGTGACCGACGTTTAAAAACGTGTTTTGCCATTTTTACCCGCCCCATGCTCGCTCTATTTTTTTGCCATTACAAATGGTCAGAAATGATTCTCCATTAAAAACGCCTATAAACACGGTCTGCTACAAGCATTTGCGTTTCAAAATCCTCTGAACATCCATTCTGAACTCGCGCTTCTAACCTCAACTGCCCGGAAATGACTTCCAGTACATTTACAGATAAGATAACACAGGAGAGTTCAGGGGCAGCTGGAAAAAAAAAAAAAAATCTCCAACTGCTCAGCTGCAGTGTACATGAGGCCTTAGAGGTTGAATCTGAATATATATATATTTATTATATATACACATACATATACATACACACACAGAGATCAACATATATTACAAAAAACAAAAAGAACACTGTCTTGCAGACAACTTTCAGAGAGCATAGTACTGAGCGCTCCTATCGCAAGGTAAACAAAAAACACTTCTGTCTTTAGAAACACTTCCTTCTCCTACCCAGAACTAAATGTCCCATGAGTTATTGCTCCTCACACATTCACAATTTCTCAGGCACTTACTGACATGTATGGATTGTCACGTTTGTCCTGAGCTGTATGTGTTTGCTGCACTGTGTATACTGACATGTATGGACGGGGTACTGAGCTGTACGTGTGCTGCACTGTGTATACTGACATGTATGGACGGGGTACTGAGCTGTACGTGTGCTGCACTGTGTATACTGACATGTATGGACGGGGTACTGAGCTGTACGTGTGCTGCACTGTGTATACTGACATGTATGGACGGGGTACTGAGCTGTACGTGTGCTGCACTGTGTATACTGACATGTATGGACGGGGTACTGAGCTGTATGTGTGCTGCACTATATTTTCTGACATGTAAATAATGCATTCTGTATGCAGACCAACTAATTGGCCAATTGATTATAAAAATAGTTGTCAACTATTTTCATTGAGAATGTCGATTAGTCGTTTAAGCTCTACTCATTGGAAGTTAATATTGTTTGTTTCATTTTTTGCAGATCGAGCACAGTAGAGATTATGGCCACTTCATGATGGTCCTACCTGAATCATCTCGATGTATTTTTCTACATTTAAACTTACGATTTTTGATGGGTGACCAAAGTGAAAAGTGGAATACGGCATTTATGCTGCTTCTCAAAAACTAGAGCCGACAGGGAAATATTGGTGCATTTTTGGAATCAGCAGTCAGACATACCGAGGAACAGGTCGAACATTCGAGGCATCAAAATGTGTGCAATAGATCCTTTGTGCTTGTACACATGGGCTTAAAGGGGTTGTAAACTCTCAAGGTTTTTCACCTTAATCCATTCTATGCATCAAGGTGAAAAACCTTCTGTAGTACAACAGCCCCCTTTTACTTACCGATCTTTTCAAGCGACTGGGACGAGCAGAGCAGCTCCAGCCGCTGTCTTAGGTCCTCATTGGATAAATTGATAGCAGCAGCCGTTGGCTCCCGCGACTGTCAATCAAATCCAGTGATGCGGGAGCAGGGCTGAGTCCCGCTGTCAATGGACCCAGCAGCAGAACTCGGGAGTGCGCCCGCACGAGTGCCCTCATGGAGAGCAGCTGTGGGGGCATTCAAAAGGAGGAGCTAGGAGCGCCATTGAGGGACCTCAGAAAAGGAGGATCGGGGCCACTGTGCAAAACCCTTGCATAGAGGAGGTAAGTATGACAGGTTTGTTTTTGTAAATTAACCTTTACAACCCCTTTAAAATTGAAGTTTTGCCTTCCTTTATTCCTGCCTCCCCCGCAAATACTCAACATTTTCTTGCCATGTTACATTATCCAGAATATTACCAAAAAAACGAAAAAAAAACCAAAACAAAATCAAGCAGAGATGGCAGGAACTCTTATAAGCACAGCAGGTGTACAGACCCGGGAACTCAGTGCAGGGATCTCACCAACAAAATTTCAGCAAGATAGAGAACATCGGGAGATATGACGCCATCTTTCAAACACTGAAATGTCAGTTTTGGGTACAAGGACCCTTCATAACAGCTGTATACATTAAGACAGTGACCATATAAAGACGGATACAGTCGCTCGGGGAAAGGAGCGGTACGTCTTGCAGTCACAGCTCACATATCTCTTCCAGCTTCAGAAGAAGTTATTACTGACAGTCACAGCTATTTCTAGGCTGCAGCCCAATTTCAGACTCTAAAAATAACCCGCAAATGCCGCGAGCTTTTCCAGGGTCCTCGTATAGCGCAGTCCCGGGAGAGGCCGCCGGATGTGACAAGGTCAGGAAGCACCTGGGCCCAGCGGAGGGGCCTGAGGATCAAAGACTAGTTATACCGTGCATCACAGGGACCCCAACAGAAGCAAATCTAACACTTCTGATGAGAAGGGATAGAAATATACCACATACATTCCTTGTAATAGATATTTTTTGGGGGGGGTTAAGCAGTCCAAGACTGGGATGTCCTCAAAAACTTTGTACCTGTGCTCATCCTGTGCTGTATCATGATGAATAATTTCACATGTAGCCCCTCTCCCCATAGAAGCCAGTCTCTTGAAATAATTCACACCTAGCAGTGATTTTCTTATTTTGTACTTGTGACACCATATAGTTGTAGATATAAGAGAGATAACAAGGTTATCTTATGTCACCATTCTAGTAATGCACATCGGAGTTTATGAAATCATGTGATTCCTTACAGCAGCAGCTCAGACATTGACTGTGGGCAAATGATGTGTGGGCGGCTAGGGAAAGAACAGGAAGTGTCGTTATTTCACCGATAAGAGATCACTGCTAATCATGTGTCTGGGAACAAGGCACTGCCCACCTCCCGCCAAGCTGGGGACATAGCCACATGTATGGAAGGACAAGCATTTCATCCAAGGTGGCTCAGGGTCCTCATACACCAAGCCAAGAGTACAGTTCAGAAGCTCTGGTCCCTATGTACGACGCGCCCAGCGTCAGGTGCGGGCGCACCAGTCCCGACGCGCCCAGCGTCAGGTGCGGGCGCACCAGTCCCGACGCGCCCAGCGTCAGGTGCGGGCGCACCAGTCCCGACGCGCCCAGCGTCAGGTGCGGGCGCACCAGTCCCGACGCGCCCAGCGTCAGGTGCGGGCGCACCAGTCCCGACGCGCCCAGCGTCAGGTGCGGGCGCACCAGTCCCGACGCGCCCAGCGTCAGGTGCGGGCGCACCAGTCCCGACGCGCCCAGCGTCAGGTGCGGGCGCACCAGTCCCGACGCGCCCAGCGTCAGGTGCGGGCGCACCAGTCCCGACGCGCCCAGCGTCAGGTGCGGGCGCACCAGTCCCGATATACACAGAGCACATCATCAGATCTGGGTGCTCTGGTCCCCATGCACAGTAAGGTCTCGTATTCATGTACTGTTCATTCGTAGTTTGTATACTCTGGTTTAAGGAGCACACAATTCAACAACCATTTACAAATCCTCTAGCCACTTTCCTAAACCCTTAACAGCTTTCTTTGGCTCCAGTTTGGAAGTGGGAGTACAGACAGTAATAGGATTGCTCACCATAGCTGTATTCACCCATCAGCTACCGAGAGATGTAATCAGCACTGCAAGACCCCAGAAGGGGGGCTCTTTAACTGGAAGATAAAAGCCTGTAAATGCTTGTCATATCCGATACGCTACAGACCAGCGTCAGAACACCGCTGATGCAAAATGACAGCGATGGAAACTTTCCATCATGAGAGGTAATCCAAGTGGATGTCATCTGGAACATTTTATTAAGGAAAAAACAAACAAACCCACTACATTACAGTAACCGATCACAAATCCTCCTTTTCATCACTCCAAATACACTGGAAGCTTAATATTTATGTTACAAAAAAGAAAGCCACTGCCCCCCCACCTATAACTGGCCATTGCAGCATTAGAAGGCAACATATGTTAGGAAAAAAAGGCCAAGGATAAATCCAAGGAAAACTCCAAGCTCACTTACCAACCAGTCTGCAGACAACCAAATTATCCTGTCTAACAGTCTGCATTAAAAACCAGGGGTTTAGTCTGCACACACGTGCAAATACATGCGTAAAATACAGGCCCCACCAAGGCAGCCTGGGATCTGTAGTTCTATCACCAGCTTAAAGTGTTTGTTACCCTGAATATGTTTTTCTCTGTGCCAACGTATTTTATAAATCATTTTTTTTTTAACTTCTTCCATCTGAAGAACATGCCTCTTGAACATGCCCCCTGCTCAAGCACAGCCTGCATTTTGCCTCAGACTGAACAGACTATAGAATACAGGCACACCAAGTGTCTGCATATCCTGTACACGAGTCCTGTAACCCCGCCCCCATGAGGAATTAAAAAAAAAAAAAAAAAAAGTGAAAAAGGTCATTTCTGAACTGAAGCAAAGGCAGTTATGGCACCGGCATAACTATAACTGCACTGGAAAGGGTCTATAACTTTGTAAGCTCACAACCACTTAAAAGTTCTCATAGCATACACTTTCATCTTATAGCATCAGCATTGTAACAATACAAACAATAATTCTAATGGTCGAGGTAAGCTTACTGGAAATATCTCCAAAAAGGAAGCAAATGACATGTTCATTGTGAAAGCGGAATAGGCAGAAAAGCTTGTATGTAAATGTATTTCTCAATAGCAGGGGGCTGCACATACAGGGGGTTCTTCCAAAGAAGTGGCGTTCTTAAAATAAGTGGCACTTCCGCTCTTGCTCCATCCATCTGATCATTTTGTTCTCTTCACAGGTAAACCTGTGTTTATATCTCCACATACCTTAAAACTGAACATTGCATGACTGCAAAAAAGCTTATTGGGTAAACCTGCGTTTATATCTCCACATACCTTAAAACTGAACATTGCATGACTGCAAAAAAGCTTATTGGGTAAATCTGTTTGTCACCACTGTTTCAACTCCATCTGTAGCCATGCTCACATTATTTCAATGTTTATTTAGCCATTAAGTCTTACCTAAATTATGGGTTGCCTTATCTTTACAATTTTGGCCTTTTAGTCCCCTTGCAGTTTGATTGTGGTGTGAAAGTTATGCCCTGCTAGCTGTGTTGCTAATATGCCCTCCTAATTGATTAATTGCCAGATTCAACCCACACCCAACACACAGTATAAAAACAAGGCCTTCCTTACGGGGGAACACATACAGGGGGCTGCACATACAGGGGGTTCTTCCAAAGAAGTGGCGTTCTTAAAATAAGTGGCACTTCCGCTCTTGCACTTCAGCGATTTGCACAAAGCAAACTATAAAAGACTGCAGGTGACCCCATTTCCTAATCTTATCATCTTCCTCTCTGAAACATGCACTCTTTACCTCTCCTCCTTTTCACAATTGCTGCCTCTCTCCTCAAACTCTCTTTTCTACATCCCTCTGCTCCACCCCACAACCTGTACATATCACCCTCACTTCTCCCCTCCCCCTATTACTGCACTCATCACCTCTTTCTAACTCTAAGTCCACTTGCTAACATACCCCCCAGGATACTGAAGCATGTCCCCTCATACAAATCATATTCTCATATTACCTCCCTCACTCTTCTGCTTCTCCTAATCGCTGGAGATATTTCCCCAAACCCTGGGCCCACTTTATTTAACTGTGCCCAACACACCCATCACCATCACCCTACACCCTCTGGCAGTAGTCGCAATCTACACAATCTAGTCTCCATTCCTCTTCTTGCCAACACCAGCCTCACTCTCTCCTGCGCCCTCTGGAACGCCCGCTCTGTCTGCAACAAACTCACTGCTGTTCATGACCTCTTTGTCACTAATTCCTTTAATCTACTTGCTCTCACAGAAACCTGGCTCCACGAATATGACACCCCTTCTCCTGCTTCCCTCTCCCAGGGTGGCCTTCACTGGACTCACTCCCCCAGGCCTAATGGATGCAAGGGAGGTGGAGTGGGATTCCTCCTATCCCCCCAGAGCACCTTCCAGGTTATTCACCCTCCTCCCTCTTTTTCACTCTCATCATTCGAAGCCCACTGTATACGTCTATTCTCTCCCACTTCCCTAAGAATTGCTGTGATCTACCGGCCCCCTGGACCATTATCGACTTTCCTTGATGAGTTTTCTGCCTGGCTACCCTACTTTCTCTCTTCGGAAATTCCCACAATCCTTCTCGGTGATTTCAACATCCCTGCTAATACAAACATTCCTGCTACTTCTAAACTTCTTAGTCTAACCTCTTCATTTGACCTGAAGCAATGGGTACAGGCTTCTACTCACTCTGATGGCAACACCCTTGACCTTGTATTCTCTTACCTATGCACTCCATGCAACTTCTCAAACAATCCTTTTCCTCTCTCGGACCACCACCTTATTAGTTTCTCTCTCCCCCTGTCTTCCCCCACCTTTCCCTCCAATCGCCTAACCGTCACCCGTAGAAACTTTCGCAACTTCAACTCCTCTCTCCTCTACTCTGCTACCGACCACCTCTATGACAAAATCTCCCCCCTGTCCTGCCCCAACCAAGCCATATCCACCTACAATAAATCTCTGTCCTCCACCCTGGACAAGCTCGCTCCCCTTACTACACGCAGAATCAGGCCTCGACCCCTACAACCCTGGCAAACAGATGACACTAAAATTCTCAAAAAACGTAGTCGCGCTCTTGAGCGTCTGTGGCACAAGACTAAGTCTCTCAAAGACTTCAACCAATACAAATCTGCCCTCCAAAAATACTATTCTTTCCTCCACACTGCCAAGCAAACCTATTTTACAACTCTTATTAATACCTTCTCATCCAATCCCCGTAAACTCTTCTCTACCTTCAACTCTCTACTTTGTCCTCCACCGCCTCCCCCCACTGATTTACTCACTGCCCAGGAAATCGCTAATCACTTCAAAAACAAGATTGATACAATCCGTGATGAAATCTCCACTCTACAGGTATCTCCCCCAGCTAAGACCCCATGTCAACAGATACAACTGACACTACCTCTATTCAAATCTACTACTCCAGACGAAGTTGCTAAACTCCTTTCTATCGCCCACCTAACTACCTGTCCCCTGGACCCTGTTCCCTCTCAAATGCTACGGTCACCCTCTGACCCCATCCTACACTCTCTAACCCACATCTTCAATCTCTCCCTCACCTCTGGCGTCTTCCCCGATGCTCTAAAACATGCACTGGTCACTCCCATACTCAAAAAACCATCCTTGGACCCTACCAATCTTAACAACCTACGCCCTATCTCCTTACTCCCCTTTTCCTCTAAACTCCTTGAACGCCTGGTTTACAACCAACTGAGTGACCACCTCATTAAAAACAACCTTCTTGATCCCCTTCAATCTGGATTTCGCCCTCAACACTCCACAGAAACTGCTCTTTTAAAACTCACAAATGACCTACTAACTGCAAAAACCAACGGACACTATTCTGTACTCCTACTTCTGGATCTTTCAGCTGCCTTTGACACGGTTGACCACCCCCTCCTCCTCAAAAAACTTGACTCCATCGGTCTCCGTGACTGTGCTCTTCAGTGGCTCTCATCCTACCTATCCCAACGCACCTTCAGTGTCACTTACAATTCTACTTCCTCCACTCCTCTTCCCTTCTCTGTTGGGGTCCCCCAAGGTTCTGTTCTTGGACCTCTTTTATTTTCAATCTACACCTCTTCCCTGGGTCAGCTGATAGCCTCTCATGGCTTTCAATATCATTTCTATGCTGATGACACACAAATCTATCTCTCCACCCCTCAACTCACTCCATCAGTCTCCTCACGCATCACTAACTTACTAACCGACATATCTGTATGGATGTCACACCACTTCCTCAAACTCAACTTGTCCAAAACCGAGCTTATAATATTTCCTCCCCCACGTGCCTCTTCCCCTGACTTCTCTGTGAAGAGCAATGGCAAAACCATCCACCCGTCCCCACATGTCAGGGTGCTAGGTGTTATCCTGGATTCTGAACTCTCCTTTCAGCCCCACATCCAATCACTTTCCAAAGCTTGCCGCCTCAACCTCCGCAACATCTCTAAACTACGTCCCTTTCTAACCAGTGAAACTACAAAGCTCCTGATTCACTCCCTGGTTATCTCTCGCCTCGACTACTGCAACTCCCTCCTCATTGGCTTACCTTTAAATAGACTATCCCCCCTTCAGTCCATCATGAATGCTGCTGCCAGACTCATCCACCTTACAAACCGATCAGTGTCTCCTACCCCTCTCTGCCAATCCCTCCATTGGCTGCCACTCGCCCAACAAATTAAATTCAAAATACTAACAATAAGTTACAAAGCCATCCACAACTGTGCCCCCAGCTACATCACTAACCTAGTCTCAAAATACCAACCTAAACGCCATCTCCGTTCCTCCCAAGATCTCCTGCTCTCTAGCTCCCTCATCACCTCCTCCCATATCCGCCTCCAGGACTTCTCCCGAGCCTCGCCCATCCTCTGGAATTCCCTACCCCAATCTGTCAGACTGTCTCCAAATTTATCCACTTTTAGGCGATCCCTGAAGACTTTCCTCTTCAGAGAAGCCTATCCTGCCTCCATCTAACAACTGCATTATTTTCGCCATTAGCTCATCCCCCACAGCTATTACCCTTTTGTATAACTTGACCCTCCCTCCTAGATTGTAAGCTCTAACGAGCAGGGCCCTCTGATTCCTCCTGTATTGAATTGTATTGTACTTGTACTGTCTGCCCTAATGTTGTTGTAAAGTGCTGCGTAAACTGTCGGCGCTATATAAATCCTGTATAATAATAAATAATAATAATAGCGACAAAAGGTATAAATCTGCTTTGTGAGCACCAAAAAGGTCTTTAAGAACCCGGATATTACCTTGTAAAAGTTGAAGTGACATCATTGGGCTATGCAAAGCCTATGCAGAGAGCAGAGCTGTGGAATGGGCCCAGCAGGCTCCACCCACTACAAGCTGATTGCAGAAAATGACAGAAAGGGGTGGAGACAAGACCAAGGGGAGAGAGCAGCAGTGAGCGGTCTTTATTACAGGAAGCTCTGCACAAAGTCTCACATTGGATTACTGGACAGATCTGCAATAAATACACAAAGCACACCGAGATTTAAAGGGGTTGTTGTAAAGGCTCAAAACCTTCTGTAGTGCTGCAGCCCCCCCAAGGCCCCCGTTTTACTTACCTGAACCCGGTTTTCTTCTCCCCGGGGACGAGCACACCAGCTCTAGCTGGTGTCTCATGTACTGATTGGATAGATTGATAGCAGCGCAGCCATTGGCACCCCGCTGCTGTCAATCAAATCCAATGACGTGGAGGGGGCGAGTCCTGCTTTCTGTGTGAATGGACGCATTAGCGCAACGGCATCCACCGAAGGAAAGCACTTCTCCGACATGGGCACTCAATGCGGGGGAGGAGCTACCAGCACCACTGAGGGACCCCAGAAAAGAAGGATCGGGGCCACTCTGTGCAAAACGAACTGCACAGTGGAGGCAAGTATGAAATGTTTGTTATTTAAAAAAAACACGTAGGAATTATTAGTAACCCTTTAAGATAACACACAAATGAGCGGATTATTATCCCGGAGTTCGGATATAAACTCTCTGCTAACAGTACAAGATAACGGGGACTTTGGAAGTTATAGAGCGGGGGTCTTCAAACTACGGCTCTCCAGTTGTTCAGGAACTACAATTCCCATCATGTCTATGAATGTCAGAGTTTTGCAATGCTTCATGGGATGTGTAGTTCTGCAATAACTGGAAGGCCGTAGTTTGGAGATACCTGTGGAGGAACTGTGCTTGCCCCCACTAATATATATAAATTATATATATTTTTCCCCCTCGATCTCATGTGACTGAAGCCTTCTGTTCACACCACACCATAAAAGATGAGCTTTGCCCTAACTGGGTAAATAATCAGCCAGAAATGTTTGTGGTCATTATATCATTAACAGAGCTGGCATACAACATAAAGCACACAATTACCTCCAATATTCATCTGAAATGTAAAATTGCAGAGCAACGCATGTTAAGTCTTCACATCCGCCTTGTGTACACACTACACAGCAATAAAACAATCAAAGAGCTGACAATCTTACCCAGCCAGACTATGTACAAATCTAGAGCAAAAGGAGTACAATGGACGGAGACTCTTGTGGCAATCAAGAGGCTCCGTCCCAATCTCTCCGGTCTGCACACGCAGCCAATCGTATTGCTCAGTCTCATCTCCGGTCTGCACACGTAGCCAATCGTATTGCTCAGTCTCATCTCCGGTCTGCACACGTAGCCAATCGTATTGCTCAGTCTCATCTCCGGTCCGCACACGCAGCCAATCGTATTGCTCAGTCTCCTCTCCGGTCCGCACACGCAGCCAATCGTATTGCTCAGTCTCCTCTCCGGTCTGCACACGCAGCCAAACGTATTGCTCAGTCTCCTCTCCGGTCCGCACACGCAGCCAATCGTATTGCTCAGTCTCCTCTCCGGTCTGCACACGCAGCCAATCGTATTGCTCAGTCTCCTCTCCGGTCTGCACACGCAGCCAATCGTATTGCTCAGTCTCCTCTCCGGTCTGCACACGCAGCCAATCGTATTGCTCAGTCTCATCTCCGGTCTGCACACGCAGCCAATCGTATTGCTCAGTCTCATCTCCGGTCTGCACACGCAGCCAATCGTATTGCTCAGTCTCATCTCCGGTCTGCACACGCAGCCAATCGTATTGCTCAGTCTCATCTCCAGTCTGCACACGCAGCCAATCGTATTGCTCAGTCTCATCTCCGGTCCGCACACGCAGCCAATCGTATTTTATTTATTTATTTGTATTTCGTAAGCGGACTTTCCTCTCAATAATATGACTCTGCCACCATAACTAATATCTTGTGCAAAACATACCTATATTACTTGTCATTTTAGTTTCTAATATTTATACAAATATTTATTCTATGCACACACACAGATCAGTTATACCTTTATTACCTCCCACCTAGTATCGAGTAGGCCCCCCCTTTGCCCCCTAAACAGCCCTGGCCCCTCAAGGCATGGACACCACTAGATCTCTGAAGGTACGTTGTGGTATCTGGCACCAAGCCCTCATTAGCAGATCCATTAAGTCATGCAAGTTGTGAGGTGGGGTCTCCATGGATTGGACTTGTTTTTCCAGCACATCCCACAGATGCTCAATGGATTGAGAACTGGGGGATTTGGAGGCCAAGTCCACACTGCCAACTCTGTTGTGTTCCTCAAACCATTCTTGAACCATGTTTGCAGTGTGGCGTGACACATTATCGTGCTGAAAGAGGCCACTGCCATCATGGAATACCATTTCCATGAAGGGGTGGGACTTGGTAATCACCAATGTTTAAGTAGGTGGTACAGTCCAAAGTAACATCCACATGAATGGCAGGGCACAATGTTTCTCAGCAGAACATTTCCCAAAGCATCACACCGATTCTGCGAGCTTCACTTCTTCTCATACTGCATCCCGGTGCCATCTCTTTCCTAGGTAAGCGAAACACCCGACCATACACATGATGTAAAATAAAACATGATTCATCAGATCAGGCCACCTTATTCCATTGCTCTGTGGCCCAGTTCTGATGCTCAGGACACGGGTCAGTCATGGGCACCCTGACTGGTCTACAGACCCATAGACAACAAACTGATCCACTGTGTGCTGACACCTATCAGAACCAGCATTAACTTTTTCAGCAATGTTGGCTACAGTAGTTCTTCTATTGGTTGGGACTACACAGACCGACCTTCACTACCCACGAGCATCAATCTACCTTGCGTGCCCATGACCCTGTCGCCGGTTTTCCTTCCTTGGACCACTTTTGGTCGGTTCTGATCACTGCAGACTGGGAACATCCTACAAAAGCTGCAGTTTTGGAGCTGCTCTCACCCAGTCATCTAGCCATACGGCCCTTGTCAAAAATCGCTCAGATCCTCACACTTGCCCATTTTCTGCTCTCAACACATTAACTTCAAAGACAACATGTTCGCTTGCTGCCTAACATATCCCACCCATTTTTAGATTCAATTTTAAAAAATGTAAATTATTACCCATAAAGCACTTTCACGTAAGCCATTAAAGTGACACTAAAAGCACTTTCACGTAAGCCATTAAAGTGACACTAAAAGCACTTTCACGTAAGTCATTAAAGTGACACTACACTCTAGTTTGGAATATAATTTTGTTGTTTAAAGTGATACAACATTACATATCATACTTCCCTCCACTGTGCAGTTCGTTTTCGAGTGGCCCCGAACATCTTCTGGGGTCCCCCCAGTGGCTCTCGAAGCTCCTCCCCGCATTAGATAACCCCCTAGGAGAAGCGATCTACCCAGCGGGTTACCTTGCGGGCGCGCTCCAGAGTCCTTCATTCAGCATCCATAGAAGCCGAATGTATGACTTGGCCCCGCCCCCCTGGTCACTGGAATTGATTGGCAGCAGCGGTAGCCAATGACTGTGCTGCTATCAATCTATCCATTCAAAGCCGGGACTCAGTGGAGATAAGGATTGCGCGTTCCGCGCCAAAGACGAAGGGGCTCAAGTAAGGGGGGGGGGGGGGGGGGGGGGGCTGGGGGCCGATGACTGCCAGGTGTTTTTTCACCTTAATGCATAGGATGCATTAAAGTGAAAAAACATGAACCTTTACAACCCCTTTAAATATGTATTCTGAACGCCAACTTTCGCTGCTATGATCCGACTTCCTTTTATAGGGCGGCTACGTTCATTGTACCTGGTCCCACTGTATGTCAGTATACATGACCACAATGTGCACGGCTTCTTCCAAAGAAATGGAAGAGAAGGGGGAAAAAAAAGGGGGGGGGGGGGGGGGGGAGGAGGTTCAGGAGCTCAGAGGACATTACAAGGATGTAGAAAATTTCATAAATTTCATGAAAAATAGATTATAGGGCAATCAAGTAGTGGAAATGTGAGTAATGTTGGGTATATAAGGATGTGGTTTTGTGTCACTAAGAAAATTAGGAAGACTGCCATAGAAGGCCCTACTGCTGAAAATGCCAGCTGCCTGGCTAACAAGTGGAAGTTCTGTCTTCAACACTGACACAGATCAAAGTTGAGATGGAATTACAATGCTTCCCCGACACTCATTTGCAGCATGCTTGTCCCGGGTCAATGCTTAAGTCCGATTATGCCAGGCAATTGGAATTTCTGGCCATGGCAGTCCTGTACTCCTCATGACAGGTCTATGGATTTAGCATGCAGTAGTCTGATGAGGCCCTCATTTCCCATCTCTTTGTTGGGTCAGACCTCTTCTCAGATAAGGAGAGTCATACAGAAGGCCTCGGGAACATTATCCGATATTTATAGTGCCGGAGAAAGAAGATTCCGGAGAGGTGGTTTCCCTGGATACATAGAGAGGGAAAAGCAATTCATTAAAGTTTTCAGGTTTTCATTGTTTCTGAGAGCCCGCAGCTCAGACCCAGTATGGTCAATGGGATTTCATGGTGACCTATCAGTCTTCTGCATACAGAAACCTCCAAAATTACCAGAAATATAAAGTCAAGACAATCCGGGGATAAAAGATACACGTACAAAAAAGGGATTCCTACAAGGATGGTGAACACTCCACATCACACCCCCCCTTACAAAAATGGTCACCTACCCCCCCTCAATAGAAAAAAGGGGACTGCTCTCGCATCTCTCTCCCCCCTTACAAAGACGGTGGCCGCTCTGCCATCTCTCTCCCCCCTTACAAAGACGGTGGCCGCTCTGCCATCTCTCTCCCCCCTTACAAAGACGGTGGCCGCTCTGCCATCTCTCTCCCCCCTTACAAAGACGGTGGCCGCTCTGCCATCTCTCTCCCCCCTTACAAAGACGGTGGCCGCTCTGCCATCTCTCTCCCCCCTTACAAAGACGGTGGCCGCTCTGCCATCTCTCTCCCCCCTTACAAAGACGGTGGCCGCTCTGCCATCTCTCTCCCCCCTTACAAAGACGGTGGCCGCTCTGCCATCTCTCTCCCCCCTTACAAAGACGGTGGCCGCTCTGCCATCTCTCTCCCCCCTTACAAAGACGGTGGCCGCTCTGCCATCTCTCTCCCCCCTTACAAAGACGGTGGCCGCTCTGCCATCTCTCTCCCCCCTTACAAAGACGGTGGCCGCTCTGCCATCTCTCTCCCCCCTTACAAAGACGGTGGCCGCTCTGCCATCTCTCTCCCCCCTTACAAAGACGGTGGCCGCTCTGCCATCTCTCTCCCCCCTTACAAAGACGGTGGCCGCTCTGCCATCTCTCTCCCCCCTTACAAAGACGGTGGCCGCTCTGCCATCTCTCTCCCCCCTTACAAAGACGGTGGCCGCTCTGCCATCTCTCTCCCCCCTTACAAAGACGGTGGCCGCTCTGCCATCTCTCTCCCCCCTTACAAAGACGGTGGCCGCTCTGCCATCTCTCTCCCCCCTTACAAAGACGGTGGCCGCTCTGCCATCTCTCTCCCCCCTTACAAAGACGGTGGCCGCTCTGCCATCTCTCTCCCCCCTTACAAAGACGGTGGCCGCTCTCCCATCCTCCACCTTACAAAGACGGTGGCCGCTCTCCCATCCTCCACCTTACAAAGACGGTGGCCGCTCTCCCATCCTCCACCTTACAAAGACGGTGGCCGCTCTCCCATCCTCCACCTTACAAAGACGGTGGCCGCTCTGCCATCCTCCACCTTACAAAGACGGTGGCCGCTCTCCCATCCTCCACCTTACAAAGACGGTGGCCGCTCTGCCATCTCTCCCCCCCCTTACAAAGACGGTGGCCGCTCTCCCATCCTCCACCTTACAAAGACGGTGGCCGCTCTCCCATCCTCCACCTTACAAAGACGGTGGCCGCTCTCCCATCCTCCACCTTACAAAGACGGTGGCCGCTCTCCCATCCTCCACCTTACAAAGACGGTGGCCGCTCTCCCATCCTCCACCTTACAAAGACGGTGGCCGCTCTCCCATCCTCCACCTTACAAAGACGGTGGCCGCTCTCCCATCCTCCACCTTACAAAGACGGTGGCCGCTCTCCCATCCTCCACCTTACAAAGACGGTGGCCGCTCTGCCATCCTCCACCTTACAAAGACGGTGGCCGCTCTGCCATCTCTCCCCCCCCCTTACAAAGACGGTGGCCGCTCTCCCATCCTCCACCTTACAAAGACGGTGGCCGCTCTCCCATCCTCCACCTTACAAAGACGGTGGCCGCTCTCCCATCCTCCACCTTACAAAGACGGTGGCCGCTCTCCCATCCTCCACCTTACAAAGACGGTGGCCGCTCTCCCATCCTCCACCTTACAAAGACGGTGGCCGCTCTCCCATCCTCCACCTTACAAAGACGGTGGCCGCTCTCCCATCCTCCACCTTACAAAGACGGTGGCCGCTCTGCCATCTCTCCCCCCCCCTTACAAAGACGGTGGCCGCTCTCCCATCCTCCACCTTACAAAGACGGTGGCCGCTCTCCCATCCTCCACCTTACAAAGACGGTGGCCGCTCTCCCATCCTCCACCTTACAAAGACGGTGGCCGCTCTCCCATCCTCCACCTTACAAAGACGGTGGCCGCTCTCCCATCCTCCACCTTACAAAGACGGTGGCCGCTCTCCCATCCTCCACCTTACAAAGACGGTGGCCGCTCTCCCATCCTCCACCTTACAAAGACGGTGGCCGCTCTCCCATCCTCCACCTTACAAAGACGGTGGCCGCTCTCCCATCCTCCACCTTACAAAGACGGTGGCCGCTCTCCCATCCTCCACCTTACAAAGACGGTGGCCGCTCTCCCATCCTCCACCTTACAAAGACGGTGGCCGCTCTCCCATTCTCCACCTTACAAAGACGGTAGCTACTCTTCCATTCTCCACCTTACAAAGACGGTGGCCACTCTCCCATTCTCCACCTTACAAAGATGGTGACCACTCGCCCATTCTCCACCTTACAAAGATGGTGGCCACTCTCCCACTCCCTGAAGAATTTTCAGACTGATGCCTCCAGAAGACTCTTCCAATTCCTGGTTCTGCAGATGCTCACTGTGCTGAATTCTCTACAATTCAGAAGTGATCAGTACCAGGAGAGGTCAGTATTCGCGTTCTTTATGTAGGTAGGAAGACTGTATATTATATCAGTGAGGGAGGAGCTTTATATCTGCTCTGCCAGCATGTCTTATGAGACCGCAAATGTCACGGCATGACAGCACTCGCATCCTTCAGCATCTGGAGAGCTCCAGGACCACCCAAGGAACTGATATCATCTCCGCAACACATCTGAACACGACTTCACTCCCGACAATACAAAGATTTCACTCCCCAGTCACAATCACACACTACTGTATGCGAGATCCAACTCCGGCCTTCCCTTCAGTCTTGCACAGGCCCCACTTTACTGAAATGACTTGCTCCGATTTCACTGCACACCGAGATTCTCACGATGTACATTAAAAGCTACAGCAAGTCAGATAGAGCCTGCCTCATTTCCTGCCTGGAGCACATCCAGCATCATCTAGTGCAGGGATATGCAATTAGCGGACCTCCAGCTGTTGCAAAACTTCAAGTCCCATCATGCCTCTGCCTCTGGGTGTCATGCTTGTGGCTCTGAGTCTTGCTATACCTCATGGGAGTTGTAGTTCTACAACAGCTGGAGGTCCGCTAATTGCAAATCCCTGATCTAGTGCTTTCCTCCCCAGCCTGACTGGCTCTGAACTTCCAGTTTCATTCATTGGATTCCAATTTTTGCAATCGCAAAGTCTCAGCATCACATGTGGGAGTAACCTAGGGTGGTCTGCATGCAAATAAAACCCGCCTAGGAGTGCCCGCCCCTCCAGATTGACACTTACCCACCAAAGCATTTTGATATTTGCATATACCAGCCCACTGTTTGCATCAGGACTGAGGGCTCGAGAAGAGTACTAAGACAGGGAGCTGTGATTTTTTATTTATTTATTTTTTTAAAGGAACCCATTTACAGCACTCTGCTGGCCCCTCCTACCAACCATGATTTGCCTGCATTGCATAGAGAAGCACAAAGACCCAGTGATGACAACTGGGTCCAAAACGAAGTATATAATGAAAATGGAAAAGTTTTATTTTTTATGTAATTAGCATGTTTTGTGGGGGCAGAAGAGGCAAAATATAAGATTAACCGCTTTCTGACGACATAACTTACATATACGGCTCTGCTGCGCAGGATCGAGTACCAAGTACGTGATCCCGCATACCTGGGTCTGGGGCGCACAAGTGGGTCGCCCACTCCTGCTGCAAGTATACACAGCGGGAGCTGATCTGCGGGTACCACTGACTCGATGCCCGCCCGCAGATCTTTAGGCAGAAAGCCAGAACGGCAATCATCCTATATAATCAAAGCAAATCGCACTTCCGTTAGTAGGGGAGGCATGGATCCTGCAAAGCAGGGACAAGGATACATCCCTTCCCCTAGTAAAAGCACCTCCCTCACAGTACACAAGCACCGACTAGGCACACAGTAAACCCTTTGATTGCCCCTGATGTGATGTTAACCCCTTCTTGACCGTGTATATTTTTAGCACTGATCACTGTATTAGGGTCACTGGTCCCCAAAAAGTTTCAGTTAGTGTCTGATTTGTTCGCCGCAATATCCCACTCCCGCTATATGTTACCGATTGCCATTACTATTAGGCTACATGCCCACAGACGTTTTTACAGCTTAAAAACATCTCTCCAATGTTAGCCTATGGCCTCATGCCCACCATGGCATTTTTTGAGCTGTAAATGGCATAGCCGTTTGGGAGCCCATTGATTTGAATAGAGGTCGCAGCAGAAGTTGGATAAGGAGGATCCGACTTGCGGTGCGACTTGTGTGCTGAAAATCTTTAGGGGGGTACCCAACGAAAATGAAAAAAAATTTGCGTGAGGTTCCCCCACCAAGACGATACCAGACCCTTCGGTCAGGTATGAATCTTAAGGGGAACCTCAAACCAATAATAAAAAAAAAAAAAAAAAAAAGGCGTGGGGGTTCCCGCAAGATCCAGACCCTTATCCAAGCACGCAGCCCGGCAGGTCAGGAAAGGGGAGCAAGTGCCCCCCCTCTTCTGGACCATACACCAAGCCACATGCCCTCAATAAGGGGGGTTGGTGCTTTGGGGCAGGGGGGGCTCTGCGCCCCCCACCCCAAAGCACAAGGGCCTCTGGCTTGCAATGCGACTTGTGTGCTGAGAATCTTGAGGGGGAACGCAAAAATTAAAAAAAAATTGGCACCCATAGGGAACCATTGATTTTGAATAGAGACAGAGAAACGCAGCTGAAAGCCAGCGCGGAGTAACGTGCATTGAATTCAATGCAAAACGCGGATAAAATCGTGTTTTTAACTCCGCTTTTTTCCTGGCGTCTGTACTGGCTTTACAGCCCTTTTAAAACGTCCGTGGGCATATAGCCTTAAAATAAATAAATACAAATTCTATAAAAATATCCCATAGTTTCTAGAAGCTATAACTTTTGCACTAACCAATCAATATACGCTTATTGGGTTTTTTTCTGTTTTTTTTTTTTTATACCAAAAACATGTAGCAGAATACATATTGGCCTAAATTGATGAAGAAACCAGATTTTCATTGGATGTGTTTTATAGCAGAAAGTAAATTTTTTTTTCAAAATCGTCCGTCTTTTGTTTATAGCACAAACCGCAGAGGTAATTAAATACCACCAGAAGAAAGCTCTATTTGTGGAGGAAAAAAAAAAAAAAAAGAAGGAGGACAGGACAGAAGTTTTATTTGGGTACAGCGTTGCAATTGTTAAAGTAATGCAGTGCTGTATCACAAAAAATGGCCTGGTCATGAAAGGGGGGGGGGGGGGGGGTAAACCTTCTGGAGGCCAAGTGCCTAAACTTCGGCTTTGGACAGAGTATGGACTCATTAGCCTTTGGGTGCAATTTTCCTTCACTTCCTGGCCGTGCAACAGGAAGTGTGCGCATGTGTCCCTATTGGAAGATTTCCCCTCTATTCCTTTGTTTAATGGCATCTCTGGAAGTGTTTGAGTTTACCTTCACTTTCTGTCCAGATGACAATGACACCCAGAAGAGAACCTCAGTGACAACTAGACGGCATTTATTTACACTTCCTCGCTCTATCCAAAACTATAAAACATTCCGTCCCGTGGCACACTGACTATCCTTCATTCAGTGAGCTGATACACCAACGCAGAGGGACATGTTGGAGCAGATCCCAATGTCTCGGCACAGCTGGGAATTGCACACATAGTCAGCTCCTGCGTTCAGCATCGGCCCCTTTCATACTGACTACGACACATTCTCCCAGGCATGCAGTCAGGATTTCCCCCAGCAAGCAGAGATAACGACTCCCCTAACAGCTGTCAGACATTCGGGACCGGGGAACTTTGCAAGTTCTGAAATTTTTATTCTAAGTCAATAAAGGAGAATAAACTCCTTTTGTTTTAACTTCAGCTGTCAGCAATGGTACAAAGCACTGAAAAGTTATTTACAAATGAAATAAATTGATTTTTTTGTAAATTTTGCTCTTTTTCAATGTGAAGTGTAAATATATGTTAATACATACGTGTAAAAATATTCACTAACAACGCAAACAAAAAAAAAATACAAAAAAAAGTTAATTGTTTATCATTTATAAAATCGACAAGAACAAAAAAAACAAAAAAAACCCCAGGAAATTAATAATTAAATGGAGGAGAATAGGGAGTTAATTAAGGCCGATTAGAGTAAAGGGTTAAGGGGTTAAACAGAGGAACATTTGCTCATCCCTTTGATCTCCAGATGAAGAAACAGAAATATACAAAAATAAACAATGTTTCTTTTTATTTTAGCATTTCAGGGCTGAGCAATGTTGGTAATAAACACTGGCTTTTTTGACAGCTCCAATTACTGGACTTCTTTAACACAGGGGAGACCCGCTGACAGCTCAAAGAGCCGAGCCTGAAAGTATTGGTGCATTTGCACGAGTACCGATACTTGTGCAAATACTCGGTATCGGCACCAATACTAGAATCGGTGCAACCCTAGTAATTATAAGTGTGCGGACCTATTTACAATGGGAAAGGTCAAGATAAAACCATATAGAAAACAGAAGTCTGTAGTGAGGATGGAGGTGCAGAGACCAGAACAGGTCAGCAATAGGAGGCAGACAATCCCCAGAACCGACCTGTGTGAGCCGATCACTGAGGGGAACCGAGTGAATTAACTGGGATTAAACTAAATCGCCAGAACTGCAGTGAGCTGTAAATACAATTAGTGTATTTTATACATTCACCTATATATTACCCAACCCAAAACATGGCAGAAGAGGACAAGGGTCAGGGAGAAAAGTGTCAGGGGGGATGAGCGACACACAGAACCAGTGAGGGAGAGAAGGGGACGAGTGACACCACAGAACAAGGACCCGGATGAGGGAGAGAAGTGTAGATGGGGGGGGGGGGGGGGGGAGTGTGTTAGACATGCACAGGAAAGCTTACTATTGGGCCCCTTTCACACGTTTTTCAGGCTTTCACACTGAGGAGATGCGCAGGCACGACGTTGGGGGTGGGGGCGACCTCCTGCAAGCAGCATCTTTGCAGCTCCCGCCCATTGAAATGGGGCAGGAGCTCCAAAGCGGGAGCAGCAGGTCATTTAACCCTTTTTCGGCCGCTAGCAGGGCGCTTTTAACTCTGCAAAAAAGAAGGTAAAGCGCAGCTAAAAATAGCGGTGCTTTACCGCCGACGATGCCCCAGTGTAAAAGCAGCCTAACTGATTTTCCTATTTAAAATCGATGTTGGTTTGGAAGCTGCCGAGATAAATTCTGTGACCAGTTCAAACAAGAAGCAACGTCTATTAAAAACAAGCACAAGTACCAACATGGGAAGACGGATGTGGCTCTGGACCAGCTGAAGGGCAGAGACTTTCATGTGATGGAAGAGATGTCACTCCTCTCCAGCAGAAAGGAGAATCCTGCTGGTCATGAACATCACACGCTCTGTATTTTTAAGTCTGTCTGCACTCTCCTCAGGATGTCAAACAAATGACGGCTCTGTGCTGGTGACACACAAACAGCGATAGCAATGCACATTGAGAGCCCATGTTATGAAAATACAACACATATCAGCGCTACAGAACCAACTACTGGTTTGGAATTCCTTCTGAAAACTAGCCGGGACGCTTCCCGGACGCACCTCGCCGCCGGGACGCTTCCCGGACGCACCCCGCCGCCGGGACGCTTCCCGGACGCACCCCGCCGCCGGGACGCTTCCCGGACGCACCCCGCCGCCGGGACGCTTCCCGGACGCACCCCCGCCGCCGGGACGCTTCCCGGACGCACCCCGCCACTTCTTCCACCATGGTTTGCTTCTAATGCCTTGGAGATTTGGTGATGTCACTACTGTGCTGCTTACTGACCCTCCATGATTGAAAACTGAAATCTAATATAAAAGGAGCTGGCCAGGGTCAGTCAGACTGAGGAGGAAAGAGCTAGAGGATGCTGGACATCCTTTGGCCAGGAAATGAGACAGGCTTTCTCTGTCTTGCTGCAGCTTCTAGTGCACATTCGGAGAAGCTCGCAGTGTGCAGTAAAATCAGAATAAGAAATTTCAGTACAGCAGAGGAGCCGGTACAACTGTGCAAGACTGAAGGAAGACCGGAGGTCAGATTTAACATAAGGGAAGTTCACTCTGGCACAGCTTGCGGTAACAATCATCATAGACAAGGGATCACACACAGGGGTGACAAATCTCAACATTGTTGGAAAAAAAAACAAAACAAACAAAAAAAAAAAAAACACAAAAAAGACCTGTATTGCCAGTCACACCAGTTGTAGGTGGATCGGTTGGGCCATGACATACACAGAGTTCTTATCTCTCGGGTAATCCAGTGGTGAGATCACAGCAATCTGCTTCTGCCCCACCCAGCTTAGATCCAGCCAATCTCTCACAAAGGCCATGGCAGAGCTGACAATACACACAACACCAAATCCCCCCGAAATCATTATGTGGTTATTGCTCCAGAATCCACCCAACACTGAAAATGATCAGATTCAGAGCAGGCCAGACGTGCAGCAGGTTGAAAATGTCAGACACAGGAAAAGGACACGAAGCAGATAATTATACAGCTGGGCTATTCTGAGACGAGATGCAGACAGAGGAGACCGCACTCCGGACAGTATGAAGAGACGAGAAGAAATTAAACATCCTCCAATACTTCCTACCCTAGAAAGCCAAACTGAAGGCACGTCACACACGGCACGCGCTGGAGGTGCGGAGCAGAGTGTGGTCACTGACAGTCCCCACTCTCTATTCAAAGCAGACCTGAGAACTGAGTGATCAGCTGTCATGTGATCAGCTGTCATGTGATCAGCTGTCATGTGATCAGCTGTCATGTGATCAGCTGTCATGTGATCAGCTGTCATGTGATCAGCTGTCATGTGATTGCTCAGTTCTCCAGCTTAGAGCTGGTGGGGGACAGCTGCAACATCACACCGACACAGCAACAGGTAGGCAAGTACACTATATTTTCAAAAGTATTGGGATGCCTGCCTTTACACACACAAACTTTAATGGCATACCAGTCTTAGTCCGGGTTCAAATATTAGGGTTCAATATTGAGTTGGCCCACCCTTTGCAGCTATAACAGCTTTAACTTCTGGGAAGGCCGT